>NW_008601574.1:0-217 GCF_000691845.1 Merops nubicus
CCTGTTCTCCAGCTTCACTTCCTGGTCTGCCAACACGGAGCACTCCTGGTCCAGCACCAGCGCTTTCTGCGAGAGCCAAACCATGAAGAGAGAGCAAGTAGAGGGGCATGTGGTGCCAGCCTGGGGACGGTCTGGCGGGCAGGAATTTCCCCCTCTCCCTGCCCGACCTACCTGCTCGTTCCCCACCAGGTAGCACTTGATGTCGGGGCGGCTGAAG
>NW_008601574.1:408-4073 GCF_000691845.1 Merops nubicus
CCTGGCGGGAGGGATGCGGCAGGATGATCCCAGGTGGTGGCACTGCGGTGCCGCGAGGTCAGCGGGGTGACAGCTCACCTCAGTCCAGGGGCTGGCGGCTGGGCTGGCCGAGGACAGGAAGCCCAGGTCCAGGCTGGCCGAGGAGTTGAGCGAGCCCTGGGACTCCCGCCACAGCACGGAGCTCCCAGCGCCTTCTCCCCCCTCTAGGACAGACAGACGGCTGGTGGGGGGGACCGCAGACACCCTTCACCCTTCGGGGGTGGCACGGCCCCTCTGCCCCACTCAGCACAGCACCCACCTGCCCAGGAAGGCTCCCGGCGCTCTCCCTTCCTGAAGGACCGGCGGGGGCTGCGGTTGGCACCGCTGCCCGCCATCTCCACACCCAGCGGCAGCGACTTGCCCAGCTTCAGCTTCGACTTCTGGGGAGAACAGGGGAACTTCTCAGCATGGGGACATCTAAGGCTGTCTCTTTTCTTTTCCCGGTCCCATGGCCACTTTTCTGTCCTCAGCCTGGGGCTGGGTTTGCTCCAGGCAGTGGGGAAGAGACCCAGCCCTGTTTTCTCAGGCAAAAGGACAGGTCCCCATCGCGATCACCCTTCCCCCGACTCACCTTGCTGAGGTCAGGTGGGGGGCTGCTGCTGCGGGAGTGGGGCCGCAGGTCAGGCAGGGGCTGCCCCTGGCTCTCTGCCCGGAGGCAGGCCTGGTAGAGTGGGGATTTCACAAAGCGGGTGTAGCTGTCAAACTTCATCAGGTTAAAGATCTGCAAGGGGAGGATGCGGGTGCTTAAGACCCCTGCCCACCTCCAGCTCACTACGGGAACAGCCCCACAGCAACAGCAGCGATGCCAGCTGGTCCTGCAGCCCCCATCCAGTGGATGGGGTGGAACAGGAGTACTGCTCATACCTGGAGCTGCTGGATGCGAAACATGTCTGGGGAGGGCGTGGCCAGCATGTCCTCCCCAATCCAGGCCTGCTTGTCGATGTTCACAGGACTGACCGAGTGGCTGGAGAGGAACTCATCGTAGATCCGCCGTGCCTCCTGGGCCAGCTAGGGGAGTGAGGCAGGGGTCAGGCTGCGACCAGGAGCTCCCTCCTCACTGCTACTCTGTGGGGAGCCCCTGGCTCAACACACAGAACCACCTGAGCTCTGAGGGGCCAAATCCTCCTTGGGACCAGATTGGTACCTGGGCTTCAAGACAGACATTGGAACCAGCCACCCCCACCCAGCGCCAAGCTCTAGGCACACTTTGGTCTCTCCATGGAGGTACAGCCCACGGTAGGAACCATTCTCCCCCAGCCATGTGGCTCTGTCTAGCTCTCTGCCCTTGGTCTCTTTTGTGCTCCCAGCAATGCTCTCCGCTCTCTGGCTGCCCTGGCCCGGAGAGGCATGCCTTGCTCTGTTGGGACAGGCAGTCCTGGCTGTGGTTTTTCAGATGCACATCATGTCCATCTCCTTATTCCTCCTGAAAGAGCCCCCAACCTGCTCAGCCTTCCAGGACAGGGGTCTGCTGGTATCCTGGGACATGCTGGCATGACAGCCACATCCACCTCTGCCCGTGTCCCTCCCAGCAGCTGCGTGACCCAGGCTCAGCCTGGCTGTGCAGAGCCCAGTACCTGCTGCGTGTCACTGGCCGGGATCTGCTGGAAGCGCTCGCAAGCCTGCCAGAAGTAGACATTTTCAGCACTGAACTCCTTCTTGAGGAACTCCTGCAGGGCAGAGAGAGCTGCTGGCCTGGACGACACTGTGGCTGTGGGACAGCTGGTTGCCAGCGGTGGATGGGAGTGGGGACTGAGGTCTGGGCTGTGGCACTCACAGTGAAGTAGGTGACGGCCACCCGGTCCTGCAGCAGCGTCTCGAAGGATTCAGCCCAGCTGACCACAGAGCCCTGTGCGGAGCTGCAGGTGGCCGGTGGTGCTGGCAGGCTGTTCACACTGTGGTTGCTGCCACGGGTCCTGGAGGCATTTAATTCTGAGAGAGAAAAAGGGTCAGTTCTGGCTGCCTGAGTGTCCCCCAGCATCACTCCCCATCGGCAGCAGCCCTCCGTTATCTGCAGCAAGTGCATCTGGCCCATCCGGCTGGGAGCCAGCGAGCCCTCAGGCAGGGAGCGCCAGGAGGGAGCATCACAGCGGCGTCCTCAGCAGGCTGAGTGCCGTGATGCCACAGTTGGTGTGACAGCCCTCCCTGCCAGCACCAGCTGTCCTCCACTCCTCGAGGTGTCACCGTGACTCCACCTGTGACTCACCTCCCAGGGGAACAAAGCCGGTATGTGTGGGGAAGGCACCAAGCTGAGGAGGGAAGGGGACACAGAGGGTACACAGCGTGGAGGGAAGATGGGAGGATGGGAAGAAATGCCTGAACTTATCTTCTGCATTCCTCTGGCCATGATGAGGAACAAACCCAGCAAGAGAAGGGCAGAGGAAGTGTCATCCCCAGCTCCCAACCCTGAGGAAATCCTCCCTCGGGGAAAACCAACGTGACCATGCATTCATCAAAAAGATGGAAGTTTCCAGGGGGAACCCCAGCTTTTGAACTGGTTTGGCTGATGAGCAGCTGGGAGCAGAGGGTAACTTGCAAGAGAAGATAAGGATATGGAAGCAGGCAAAGCTGATGGGAGCAGAGGAGACAGAAGGCTGCTGCTTTGCCAGGCTCCCCACCCTTCTCCTCTTGCCTGAAATGCAGCATAACTGTGCAAACCCTGTGTGTGCAGGTGGGAACATCAGCCACCAGCACCATGTGCCAGAAGGATTCTGCAGCAGGGCCAAGGTGGGCAAACGGCCATCTGGATAACGGATGCACAATGAGACAGATGGACAGACAGACTCACTCTCAGGAAACCCAGGGCTTGCTGGTACCCAAGTGCTGCTTGCTCCAGGAAGCCACTCACCCCCCAGGGGTGCCGGCTTGAACAGCCAGAAGGGAGGGACAGGCACAGCAGGGCCGTGCAGGAGGACTGAGGGGGGAATGGCGAGACCCTAGCAGAGGGCTCAGCCTGGCACTGTGGCAGCCCATGTGCCCACCCATGGCACAGCCTGTGCTGACACAGGACCTGGCTTCCTGCTGGCTCCTTGCCCCTGGCACCGGGCTGGCTGTGGGCTTCCCCCTCCCCTGCCCCAGAGCAAAGAGCAGCCTTACCTCCATCCGACACAGCCGGGCCCTGTGGGGTGGAGAGAAGAGAGGTGAGAGGGGCCACAGGGCACCTGCGAGCCCGGTGGAGGGTGCCCGGGCAGGCGGAGCCTCGGGGCGAGCCCAGTCCAAGCCCAGGAGCAGGGGACACACATCGCTCCGGTGTTGGCTGCAAGCGCAGGCTGCCCCATGGCAGAGGTGTCCTCCCAGTCCGGGGGCTCGGTTTTCTCCCACCTCCCCTGCATTGGGGTCAGGCCAGCAGCTGGGGAAGGGCTGATGCTATCAGATGGAACCCTGCCACCGCTGCCCGGGGAAGAGAGAAGCACCCTCCCCAGCACAGGAAGAGGAGGGGAGGAGGGGAGGGAAGGAAGGACAACCACAGCCCTAGGCAGGCAAACTGCCTGCTCCCTCCTTCCTTGGGGCCTGGGGCTACTGGAGGCCAGATGCCCCATGACTGGGACCAGATCCTGCCAGATCGACCGGTGGAGGGCACAGCAGGATGGGGTGCCCTGCAGCCCCCCGTGGGCCACCCCAGATACCAG
>NW_008601575.1:0-7848 GCF_000691845.1 Merops nubicus
CCCACCACAATAACTTTCCTCTTCATGAGTCCCTACTTCATGAGTTCTTTTCAACTTTAGGCAACAAAATTTAAAAATCCCAATAAACCAAGGAAGTGACAGTCAAAATGCCTTGTCTCTCTCTGCTTTGGTCCTTTGTCCACTGCCGCAGGACTTCTGTGTCCCCTCCAGGTCCTCCCAGCCCAGGACACAGGGGTTGCAGGGCTTACAGGCCCAGCCCTTGGGCGCAGTCAGGGGCCAGGGTCTACAAGGGCAGGGCAAGGTCGTGAGGCTGCTGAGACCATGGAGCAGGTTGTCCAAAGAAGCTGTAGGTGCCCCATCACTGGAAGTGTTCAAGGTCAGGTCATCTTGATGCCATATCTATCACTGGGTTATCATTTCTTTCTATAGGAAAGTTCATTGAATTCATGACTGCAGATCTCCATCTATCATAGCAGTCTCTCAGGGCAGGAAAGATGTTATGGAGTTCATCGTGGTTTGCATCCACAGGTTGCAGCTTCATCTCAGGTAGTTACTAGACACTACTTGATGAAGTTAGCTCTTCTCATCATTACGATTCTCAAAGTTATTTGAAATATAATAATATTATTCTCTGCCTTTTAAGCAAACATTGTTATGCAACACATTCTTAAATATTTCACTGTTGATTTTCCAGTGGCTACTCAGTTAATTTAATTCCCAACCACTTACCTCGTTCTTGATAACTTCTCAAGACCATTTCATGTAAGTCTCTCTCAAGAGCATGCAACTAAGACTGGATCCAGGCAATGATCTTGCCTCTGGTCTGTTCCCTTTCACCTATATGTAAAGATACTCAGCAAAAATGATTCTAAACTTCACAGAAGTTTTTATTTCCAATGTATATATTTTGGTGATTTTGGTTTTTCCTTGAATGTTCTTCCTAAGTAAATTGATAACCTGCCTGAGCGTATTCCACCAAATATTGATAGATATATCAATGCCATCAAATCCACTTCAGTCAAATATCGATTAACCACAGTGACCTGTCAAATGTCGTGGGCTCATATGTCTCATCAAGCAACATTTGACACTGAGGTCTTGCACACAGTAGTTTCCTGCCACAACAGGTCTGTGGGATGCAAATCAACGTTCTGTTTCCATGGTTCACTTCTTTGAATCATTCTTGGTAATAAGCAGTATGACAAGGTGACTGGGTTCTGGAATTTGTAGATCAGCTGGACTCTTGTGAAGTTGATATTCTAGCACACAGGCTGTCAGCTTTGGACTTGCTGGCCTCCCTTCTCTAGAATTTCTGCTCAGCAGAAGTATGAGTTGAATTAAACCCCTATGCTGTCAATGCTAATGTAGATAAAGAGGGAGAGAAAGAGGAAGAGGCAGATTTGAACCTGAACATGCTGGTGCTATGGATAAATACTATTGCAGACTTGCTCAGCCTACTGCCTCTTGGTTTGCATAGCCCCCCTGTGTTGGATTGGAAAGGCAAATTTCTTCTACCTATAGGCTTTATCTGACTTGGGGTAGAAGTGGGCTGCAGACAGTATGTTATTGTAGGGGGACACTGTCTACATATGCCTTCACAGGGTGTAGGATGAGTTTGGGTCAGTGTTTGTGCAAGAAGGAGCTATGGTTGCACAGTCATCCATCTGCCTGTGTTCTCTGGACAACCAGCCTCTCAAAGGTTGGTCTGGTGTCCTGCTGTTCCCAGTGTGTTGTGGCCTAGTCTGATTTTTGGTCTCCAAACTGCAAATTCCAGTCTTAATGCTTGATCTGTATTTTTTTTTTTTTTTGCTGGTTTTACTTCTGTATGGGCTTTTGTCACTATACTCCTCAAGAGTAGTTCAAAACAGACTTCTTAGATTGCCAAGTTGATATTGAGGGATGCTTTTCCCCCTTCATCAGCTGGAATCTGTTTTTCCTCATAATTCCCTTTTTCCAGGACTCTAACCTGTGGTCAAGAGGAATGCACCACATATTCACTGAAAACTAAAATCAGCTGCTGCTCCTACTCTTAGCTCTGGCAGAGCTGAAATGATAAAACAAGCTTACCCTCCTTCTGATCAGAAGGATCTGTGCACTTGAACAATCTCAGCGTTTCCTGAAGACAAGCTCTATATGATTAGCCACTCATATTTCACTGGTGAATATCAGACATCCCTGGGAACTCCTATTCCTTTATTTTGCATTATTTCAACCTCTGATCTCTCATTTCCCAGCCTCAAAATGGTTGGAATATCAGTCTGTGACTGAAAACAAAGTGCATCTGTTTTAATTTTTGGTCTTCTAAAAGTAAAGTAAAGAGGATTCTTCTAAAAGTAAACTAAAGAGGTTTCTTCTAAAAGTAAACTGAAGAAGATTCTTCTACAGAAGAATCCAGGCCTATTCCTTTGCATAGTGTTTTTAATCTTTCATGATTCTTGAAAAATTGTCTATGCTCCCTCCACTTTCAGGAAAGAAAAAAGTGAGCTTTTGTGTTTGCTGACTGTTCCATTGAGAATAAACCGATTTGCATCTCTTAAGGGCAAGTTCATGGTGGCATTTTATAATTCTTATTCACTGGGTTTCTCTTCACGCATGGCTGAAATGCATCACTCTCTACTTGTTCAAATATTTGATTTGCTCTGGTAGTAGTCTGTGTGTTTGCTGTATGACCTGTGGTGAAATGCTGTTTTCTCAGCTGGGAAATGGCAGAACCTCTGCTGATGCCCTCTCTTCTGGCTTGCTGTAGTGTCCAGCTCTTCTTGTTATACCAGCATTCTGCAGGGATATAGGGCTGGGAGAGGACTTCTGGGTCATCACATCTAACCTGTAGATAACCATGGGGGATAGGGCCTTGCATAAACTTGCCTTCCATAGCAGATCCACAAGATCTTTTTTATCTTAAGATGCACATAAAATCGGACAAAAAGGAAAGCAAAATACCAGTTGTGCAGACTGTGAGAGAAACAAATTAGTGTGTTTTATTTAAAACCAATTCCACAGATTCTGTTTTGAATGAGCATTGTATTATGAACTATGGAGACTTGGTTTGATATCCTTTTGGACCCTGATAAATTTAGTCTCAGACTAGTCCACCAAATACCTTTGCCATGGGGATAAGCCAACTCAACTGGCTTGTGTGTGTGGACATGTGGAATACTTTTGCTCTGTACTGAGAGTCTTAAAGCCATTGTGCATTGTGTAACAGTAAAAACTGTGTCTGCATTTACCAGAGTATAACTGATCTTACAGCTATGGTGGTATGATCTTAAAGATGAAGCGAGCATTCTGAAATAGGAATTCTAGAATATGAGGTTTGTATGGTGTAGCGAGAAAATACTGCTCCTGTTTCTGCTATGGTCCCTTGGTTTCATGGAAGCAAGATGCTACTGTGCTATTTAAGCAGTTTTTTTTCAGTGAACTAGTAGCATTTCATCATGCTGTGACCCGTGGACATGGCTGGTGGACACAAATTATGCCTGTTAATTAGGATTTTGATAATTCCATGTAGTACCTGAAGAATGAATTCGGTTTCAGTACCACTCCATGCTTTCAAAATAACCTCCTTCCCAAACCATTTAACAGCTATTGGCTTAGAACCAAATACATTAAATTCATTGTAAAATAATTAATATTATTGTTTAACATGGTTATATTTTATTATAAACTGTGCAGCTTGTTTTCTTGTCTCAAATAATTTTTTTTAATATCTTTTGCTTTTATTTCTAAGTAAATCAGTTACTTAATGTGTTAGCTTTTATATTTCCTCAATCTTCAGTGTTAGCTTTTTTTTTTTTTAATTGAGCTGGCAGTTTCTGTACCATATTGATAGCTTTTTTTCTTTCTGGTATTTTTGTAGATTTTCAGATGCTGTAGTAGTTAGATGTTCCCTACAAGGACATACAACAGTAGCACAGTCTGAAGTAGTTTTACACAGTCTTCAAAGCTTCAGACTTCTGGTAGGATTTTTTTCCATTTCACTTTTTGACCTCATATGGGTGTTGTTTCTTTTCAAGAGGAAGGGAACTACATGAAGGCCAGATTGAACTGAAATGATTTTGTATTATATTACCAGAGAGAGAAATAAAAAAAATTAATTAATGTAAAATCCCAGGTATACATTTCAGAAGAGTAGCGCCTTAAAAAAATATGGTTGGATTGTGAACTACTGTATTTTTTTAATACTGTTTAGATCTATAAGGATTCACTTAGACCTGGAAAATAACAGAACTAAAAAGTGGAAATTTCAGGTTTGTCTGAATACTTTGTTTCTAATAGCTGTAATGTCTCTCTGTCCATCTTACACACTGGGTTGACAGGATGGCGACACTTGCTGCTGGTACCATTCCCTCTCAACCTTCTTCAGGAAGGAAGCACAGGCAGCAAATTCAGAGCAAATGCTAACTTTTGGATGGTTACATTTCAGCAAGGTGAATCTTACTCCAAGGGGCTTTTCCACAGACAAGCTGTGCAGAAAACCGAACTCTATCCCTTCCCTTCTGTGCAGCTGCAGCTTCACTCGGGAGACATCCCTTTCAGCAGCATACAGTTAAATGTCAGCACCAGCTTGGGCACCTGTTGGTAACCAGCACTGGTCGTAGACATCTCCTGATCAGAATAAACAGAAGTGTTTTGCATCCCTATGAAGTTCTCTGTATCAGCTATACTCTCATGGCTGTGTGCTTTGCTGTTAACTGATCCCAGAAGAATTCACCAACCAATGACTGTATTGACTAATATTATCCAAAGGGGTCTTTGCTCCTGGTTTACACTGAAGTTAAATGAAGCACAAAGAAAAGAAAAATTGTATTTTTTTTTTTTTCCTGGAACTCATGAAGCTTATATAGAGTACTGATCAACAAGATCCATGGCAAGCTGCTTCATGGCTTATGTGCTTAAAAAATAAAGAACTGGAAGCAATTCCACAAAAGTTGCTTATGCAAAGAAAGGTGAAAGTTTCAGCTGGTTATTGCTCTTTTTTTTCGTTTTGTTCCTTTCCTACCATTTCAAGCCTGCGGCTGCTGCCATGCTGATCTCGCTTAGGACTAATACTTGTCTGTGTTGTATTGGAGCAAGAAGCGGTAGTTTGTATCCAAACTCTTGCCCGTGCTGCCTCTTTGCACCTAATCCAGCTGCATCCCTTGGCCAGGGGACATTTCCCAGCCAAGACCACAGGTGCTCTGCCCCCTCCTGCCAAAGCCACCTCACGCTCCAGCGCTAGAAACGTGGGATCTTAAAGGGAGATTGAGGGAACTGAATAATGACAAAAATAGAGAAAGATCTTCAGAAGGTGATCATATGGCAGTGTCAGCTCTCCAGGCATAGTATTTTAAGCATCCTAACTGCAGCAGGGAGCTTCCTGGAGTTAGAGGTGCAATCAGTTTTGTGGTATGAATTTCACTGCTTTCTTGTGAACAACTTCAGACAAGGTAACTGTTGTGTCTCTTTTTAGTTAAAACAGCTGGAGCCTT
Source organism: Merops nubicus (assembly GCF_000691845.1). NCBI lineage: Eukaryota > Metazoa > Chordata > Aves > Coraciiformes > Meropidae > Merops > Merops nubicus. The sequence continues at coordinate 5,430 of NW_008601575.1, forward strand.
TTTTTTTGTTTGTTTTCCTGTTGAGAGGAGCAGCTGATGGAGTCTGCTCTTTGACACTAATGACTAGTTTATTTTCAAAGTCTCTTCTCTGCTACCACAGGAAGAATCCAATAGTCAACAGGTCCCTTGTTCACATCTTATGTTTCTTCCAGAAACATTTACCCACAAGCTCTCTCTACTTGTTCAGAAATGTGTTTTCTGCCTTCCCCTGGCTGTTTTTTGGTCTCACTTCCTCCATTGCTAGTAAACTCTTGGTGCCCCGCCAAGCCCAGAGCTGCACGTGTGCACCAGGTACTGCCCAGTCTGTGTGTTTACGGGGTGCATCTTCAGAAGAAGCCACATTTGCCAGAACACAACCTCTAACCACTTTCCCTTCATGCTTGATTTGCAGCAGGGTAAGGCACTGCCAGTTATTGCTATCTGAACTTGTGGCTCTGTTGACATAGTTGGTATAGACTTCAGGAAAGGCTGTACTCCAAAGACCACTGTAGTGATGGATTGTGGTAGAGTAGACATTTCCCCACTTTTGCTGTTGTCTCATGCACTGAGCTCAAGTTTACTCATGTCTGTGTGCCACATGAGACCAGGAAGTCTCCTGCTCGGACTATGCCTCCAAGTGCTTCTGGAAAACCTGTTTTTTCCACATAAAAAATATTTGCTATGGGGAGCTGCCAGAGCCAGTGAACACCAGGAGTCAAGCAGATGAACAGGCACGTTTTCCTCTTCCACACCCAGGGCAGGGTGCCTGATGCTGCTGCTGCTAGAGCAGCCTGATGAAGAAAGGATAGTTGTTCACAGAGTCTAATCCCAGCCATCACACCTTTAATGTGGCTTTCCTACATTCCTAGATATCTATACGTACACAAGAAAGGGAGAAATGTATAGTGGTAGGTGCTGTGTGTGGTTCCCAATCTTCCTTCTTTGGCACCATTATGGGGAGATGGAATTTCTTGGGCCAAATTTCCCATAGATGTAGACATGGTCTGGCACAACCAAATATCTGTTCCATAGAAGAAAGGCACAGGAAAACTACAGAAATGTTTTTAAAACAATGCACGTAAGAATTTTAAGGTACTACCTGAAGTACGTTTTATGTAACTCATAAGGAGTTGATTAGACAGTTTTTTTCCCCTTAAAACTTGTTTTAAATTGAAATTGTAACTCTCATCTGAATTACATCCATGACTAATGTGACTGGAAAACCATAAGACAGATTTTTATGCAGTTCACTGTAGTGTTTGTATGAAGTTACATTTCTTGAGCCCAGATTCACTGGCTAATATATGAGGACTAAAGATATGTTTTATTAAAATAATGATCACTGTAGTAATTCCTTTTCTGCTAGCTTAATTGAAGTCATATAACTGCAGTTTTAACCTACTTGCCAAAAATTTTGTTAAACATTTTTCTGAATTTCCTGTAGCTGTGGTGGTATAGTTGTTTCCTGTCTAGGAGATACGTTGTGAACCATGATTAAATGACTGCTTTTACTGTGGGGTTTGGGTTTGTTTGGTTTGATTTGGGTTTTGTTTGGTTTGTTTTGTTTTTAAAATAAAATATGCCTGATATTACCTCTTTGTTCTTACATTCTTTCCACTTCCCCAAAGTTGCTCATTTTTATTCTGACCTTCACCTTTTGCAAATCTATTAAATCTGGTATGGAATATCTGCATATGCTGTTACACTACAACTGCATTTATTCCTTCATATTAACATCTGACTGAATGCATATTTCGCAAATACTTAACTCTTCAATTTCCATACTGGGTTATCATAGCAAAGAGGTAACTGCAGGAATAAAAAGTTTTTAATCTGATGGTAAATTTAGGCATATGGCCCTCCATAACAGTGTTACCCTGTATCCTATGGACTGCTGCTTCTCTGCAAGCTTTAATTTACCCAGGAAATTGAAGATAAAATATGTGCTTTGTGTATCCATAGAACTATTTTAAATCTGGCAATAGAGGCTATTGTGTTGGTTTTTTTTGGTTTTTTTTTTTGTTTTTTTTTTTTTTTTTTTTTTTTTTTTTTTGTTTTGTTTTGTTTTGTTTTTTTTTTTCCCCAAATCTGTAATGTTACAGACATGATGAAATGCTGAAATCCTGCCCAGATGAAGTCAGGGGCATCTTGTCCTTACTGTCAGTGGTTTTAAGGTCTGTATTTTCAATGTGGAGAGACAATTGTGAATGGTGCATTTTCTTGCTCAGCATCTCTGAGGACAGTCTGAGATTTGGGATTTATCTGGTCCAAAGAGCAGAGCAGCAGAGGCAGAAGGCAGAGCCCCCACTCATTAAGATCAAACCATGGTTGATGCTTATAATCCCAGAGACTGTGGGAGCGGGGACCTGCGTTGCATGTTCCTCTCCACAATTTGATGAAATCTCTGAATACCTGTCTTGGTTCCGTGTAAAAAGGGGTT
>NW_008601576.1:0-346 GCF_000691845.1 Merops nubicus
ATGGCTGCCTAAAGCAAATGTGATTTGTAAAGCTGTGAGAAGTTGAAAAATCCACCAGCAGTGACTTGCTTTGCTCGTTAGAAACATCTCCACAGCAAGTAGAGAGGAGAGGAAGGTGCTCGGTGGCAATTAAGGATTTGGGGAGGTTGAGGAGCATCCCAGCAGCACCACGGGGCTTTGAGGAGCATCCCAGGGGTTGCTGGGTGCTGATTCCCAACCTCCAGTTGGCACAAGTGATGGTTTTCACATCTAAAATGAACAATAATAATAATCCCCTTATAAAATCACTCTGGGGGGGAGGCCTTCTGCTGAAAAAAAAAACCCCACCCCCAACCCAACCCAACCC
>NW_008601577.1:0-245 GCF_000691845.1 Merops nubicus
GCCTCGGCTATTTCTTGGAAATTTCGCAGCATTCATTTCAGTGCAAATAAAAGCTGTCATTGCCGGAGAAATGATACTGATCGGGGTCTGAAAAGACAGCAAATTACCCGCCTGAAAATGCACCGCTGGAAAAAAAATGCATATTAAACACACAAAAAGGCACTTTGCCATCAGCCGCGCTTCCCCCGCCGCTCCAGAATAACCACACTTTACATAATTCTCCCTCTCCACCTCCGAATTAATTT
>NW_008601577.1:356-607 GCF_000691845.1 Merops nubicus
CTGACAGCCTGCCGGGGTTGGGACTGGGGGGCACCAAGGCGTTTGGGGGAAATGGAAGGGTTTGGGAAGGTTGGGTCCATGGGTGAGGGCTGTGGGTGGATGTGCCCAGCTGTGGGGTGGAGCACTTCTCCTTGAGTGCTGGGGATGGGTGCTTGTGGGGTGATGCCCGCCCCAAATGGCATATTTTGGGTCCAGTGTTTTCTACAAGAGACAATCCCTTGCCCCTGCTACTGGGGTGAGTCTTTTATGTG
>NW_008601577.1:651-910 GCF_000691845.1 Merops nubicus
ACATACCCAGGGTGTTGGGGATCCCCCCCACTCCCCTCCCACTTCCCTGCTCCCCTCTCCTACCTGCAGTGTGAGGCATGTGTGTGCACCCAAAGGACACTGAAAAGCCATGCTGCCCACCCAGGTTAACACCCCCAAACTAACAACTCCCTAAGAAACCCTCTGGGAACTTGCCCCGCTGGGCATGACAGCACCATGCCCAGCACCCCAGACTGCCAGGGGAGAGCAGTGTGTGTGTGGGAGATACAGCAGTGACTGG
>NW_008601577.1:943-1181 GCF_000691845.1 Merops nubicus
ATGTCTGGCCGGGTGCTTGGCACGGAGGGGCTGATGGAGGGGAGGGTGGGCGGCGGAGGTTGGCACCGTGCTGCTTTGCATTTTCAATGACAGACCCATGCCGGGTGCTCGGGAGAGTGGAAAAATCTTATTTGTCACCTGCTGGCGGTGCACCGAGGCTCCCGCGCCGCGGCTAATCTTGGGGAAAATGAGGATGCCGGTGGGGCGGCCTGCGGGATGGGCAGGGTGGAGGGGGCTG
>NW_008601578.1:0-4014 GCF_000691845.1 Merops nubicus
ACGGGGCCGTTCATCTGCTCTCGGCTTTTGACGAAGCTCTAGTTTTTGAGGACTGGTTAAAATGAGCAGAAAATAGTAATATTTGCCCGTTTTGATGATCATTTAGCAGTGGACAGTGCTGGCATAACGGATGGACTGGATGATCTGAAAGGTCTTTTCCAACCCCAATGATTCCGTGATGCCAAGCTCCGTTCCCTTCACATCCCTGTGCCAAAACAGCCAAGGTATCACCCTTCCGTATTGAAACACCACCTGACACAGTGACACACCACACAAGAGGCCAGGGGGCTTTGCAGGCTTCTGTGGAGAGCTGGTGCTGTGGGCAGCACGCCGGTGCAGCCAGCAGCAACCGGGAGCACCGGGACCTGCCGATGAGATGTGGCTCACGCAGGCAGGCAATTTGGCTCAGCCCGATGAGCCGGCAGGGCCGAGGTCCCCAGGGATCAGTGAGCAGAACGTCCCGCTGCATCATCAGAAACATGTCGCTTGCAACTGCCAACCCACGCTTCTCCTCGGATGTTGGCACTGCTTCCCCATTTGCTAATTCCCAACCCAAAGTACCCTTCCCCCGCTGGGTGGGGAAAATCTCCCACACACAGAATTTCCCTGGGCAGTTATGGAGCACCCCTTGCCTTTTGGAAGAAGTGTGGGATTTCACTGTGCCCCTTTCCGGGATCATCTCAGCTCCCATGTACGCACAGGTGCTCCAGCTCAGGAATTTGGGAGGCAAGAGGAGGAGGAGGAGTTAGCTGGATTGATAAAGTAAAACTGGCAAAGCTGGCAGTGTTATCCAGTGTCCCTGATAAGCAAAGAAAAACCAAATAAAGTTTAAGCGCAACCTAAGAAACACTGCCTCTTTTGAGAGCCTTCCAATTTGCTTGAAATCTCTCTCATTTTCTCTGGAAAATGAAGGGAAAACTACCCAGCTGTAATGGCCAACGGGGTTTTATTGAAACCCAGGCTGGAAGCACTGCAATTTCTGATTGGAAATGCTCTTTAAAAACTACAGCCACGGCAGGAGAGCCAGTGTGAGAGGAGCGGGAGGGCAGACACGAGATTTTCGCATCGCAGTAGCCGGTGCGTGCGTGGCCCCTGCTGCAAATCGGCCTTTGGGATGGGCTCTTGGGCAAGGTGTTGGAGCCCAGCTTCCCTCCAGCACAGATCTCCTAAAAAAAAAAATAAAAAGATGGTCACACAAGACTAAACACCAGTTAGGTCTGCTCTCAGCAAGGCTATTCCTGCCTAGCACTGGGTGACATCGTGCCTGCAACACATGGCTGCTGTCCCTGCTTGGGAGGAGCTGGGTCTCCTTCATTAAAAGCAATGGGCTCCAAATGCTTTCCCGTGATTATTATTACCTGGCTTTAATGGGCAGTGAAAGAGCAGCAGAATATTGCTAACGCCTGAAGGGTGTCTAATGGAGATGAGGAGCGAGAGGAGAGCACTCCCCTCCCTTCACTACAGGATTTAAAGGCGTCAGGCTCCTTTGCTGGTGGCATGAGGGGGGACAAGGTACCTGCCACGTTACACCTCTGCTTGAGTTCATGAAGCAGAGGAGCAGGTGCAGCAGCTGGCATGGGAGGACCCCTCCTGCCTGGGCTCCCAGACAGGCTGTGACTGCTGGGCTCCCCAAAACACCTCCGGCCCTCCCAGCAGGCAGCCTGCCTGCTCCAAGGATGCTCAGCTGCAGGTCATTGCTTCCCATGGGGCTGGAGCAAAGTGGCTTTTCCCTTCTAAGGCACACACCCAGGCAGGCTGCCCGTGGCCACCGAACCCACAAGCCCTGCCACGCTCTCTACCTGAGTCCCCCTCTATTTACATGGAGTTATTTACTTTATGGGTATGTAATTAGCCACACAGCCTAGCTCATGGCACAGGGCAAAGCTACCAGCATCCCCAGTGACCCACCCACAGTGATTAAATTAGCCAAGGGTGCCACTCCAAGCACCCACTCCTGGCATTTTGCTCGTGAAGCTGCATAAGGTGAGTGCTGGAGGAGAGACCTCACGTGCTGCCCCAGCCCTGGAGACCCTTGCAGCACCCCGGGGATGCAGCAAGCCTCAGCATCCCTGATGACCACTGCCCCACGGGGGGTCCCACATCCTCCGGTGCCGGTGTGGGGCGTTGTGGCTAGCCCGGCTGTGCCAGCACCAGCAGCCCTGCCTGCGTGTGGTGTTTATTTCATGTCTTGCAGCGTTAAATCATAGCAGACATGCAATTCGGGGGAGCGCGACGCTCTGTAATGGGCGGCCTCGGGTGCGTGATGGGGCCGGGGCCGTCAGGCAGCCCCACTGCCAGGGCTCCTTGGAGATGCTTTATTGCTTTTGACGCTCCAAACACGCTCTGAAAGGCGAGTCCTGGCAGCAGCAGCAGGGCTGCCTCCACCTCCTGCCTGGCCTGTGTGGCAGGCACTGCAGCCCAGACCCCCTCCCTGTTCCAACTGCCCTGGCCAGCAACAGCACCCCGAAAGTGCCTTGGCCGGGGACCTGCCAAGAGTAAGACTGCTGTAGGAATACAGCACATAAAGCTGCAAGCACAGGGCTTGGTTTCATTCCCAGTAAGTGCAGGTTAGGCCGATGGGGGATGCGAAGCATCGCTTGTCCCATGGGGGATGCTGAGCGTGCCTCATCCCGCCACATTGTAGGGACCTTATGCCTGTGTCTCTGTGCTCTCCTCACCCTCCCAGGTCACTGTAGCTCTTGGCTAAGCACCAGCTTAGCCTCACCAATGTACCTGCTCTCAGCGTGGCTGCCCTAGGAACGAGACCTCAGCCCCCATCCCATGCTGCGGGCAAAGCCCGGGCAGGATGCGGCGTTGAGCCACGGCAAGGCCCGGATGCCAAGCACTTCAATTCCCAGAAAAGCAATTACCGCCCAGCAGATTACAGGGCTAATAAAATCCCATTATGCCATTTCGGAAAGTAAATCTGATCCGGGGGCTGCCGATTGATATCAGCCATCCCACAAAAAGTCCCACAAGAGCCCCCTGCGCGCGCACGTAATGTGAGGCTATAATAGATCACGCTAATTAGATATCCGATAACAGGAGAGCTGATAGGAACTACATTAAAATCTCTTTAAGACGAAGACGTAAAACCCAAGGGAGAAAATTCAGGGTTAATGATGCTGCAGCAGCGGCTCCGCTCGAGTGGTCCTCATACCCTTGGCCTCATCCTGCCCTCCGCAGGCACAGGGGGGGCCGGAGGAGAGGGGCCAGAGTGGGGCACGGTCCCCAGCGCCGCGGCGGCGCTGCCCGTGATTTCCATTACCCAGATTCAATAAGGGGAAAGAGCTCCGAGCTGCCTGCGCTCCCCGGGAGGTGACTTGCCAGCCGCTAACAGAGCTGAGAAATCAAATTAGCCCCGGCTCTGCTCTCTCTCTCTCTCCCTGACACCACTGTTGGCAGCTGAGGGGGAGTTCATCAGGGCCGCGCACTAATTCTTATCTCGTTTAAGTGACTCTGCGCTGCCATCTGATGCGATTTGCTCTGTGCCGCCACCGCCGCAGGCTCCGGTCTCTGCCTGGCGCTTCCAGCAGCTGGCAGCTGCGCGGGGCACCGGCACCTACAACACACAGGAACACAGGTGTACACATATATATAAAGTTATGGAGAAGGGGGCTCGGGTCCCTGCCAGGCAGAGGGACATTGCCTGGCCCCAAGGACGCGATGCTCTGGCACAGAGAGAAGGAGGCTGTAGCCTGAGCAGGACAGCAAGTGCAGAACAAGTTTTTGCCCTCAATTACGCAAGACCAACCTTTTCTTGTGGTCCTGTTTGCCCAAAGGTGTTGAGGATTTGGGGAAACCAAAGCTGGTGAGATCGGCTTTCACTTGCTGAGATGTCACCCATGTTGATGGCTGAGATGAAAACAGGCCCTGGTGTGGGTGCTGGCTGGGGTCTAGGGGCAGGCTCGCTGCCCCTGGGCAGGGTGTGAAGGACCAATGCATCTGATGGGAAACCACCCCATGCCAGCACCACATTTCTGTCACCTCCTGAGACAAACACCCCCTCCCCCC
>NW_008601578.1:4057-4464 GCF_000691845.1 Merops nubicus
CTGGGAGGGTTTCCCAGTGATTTTCCAGCCCCTGAAGATCTCCTGGTGCAGCCCTGGTGCCTGCAGCATCTTCTGCCACCAACGTGCCCCTTGCTACTTCTTACACCTGCAAACCCACTTCTCTACAGCCAGACACCTAGGCAGGGGCCAGGGGAGCCCCAGGGGAGCCAGTAGGGTGGAGGGGTGGCTGGGTGGGCTCCTCTCACATCCTCCCAGCCTGAAACCTGATGCAGAGGGAGAGGCTGGTCGCGAGATTAATTGGGCGTTCTCAAAAACCTGACGGTGCGGGGAAAGCGAGCCAGGAGAGCTGCCTGCCTCCCGCTTGGGCTCACTCCTGCCTGGAGCCGGCAGGCTGGGCGGGAGGGAGGCATCAGCTGGGAACCGGCACAGCGGCGGGACAACAAACA
>NW_008601578.1:4634-5024 GCF_000691845.1 Merops nubicus
AAGGCTGCTCCTTAGAGAGGCCTCAGTGCTATTGGAAAGCACCGTGCCTGGGAAAGCACCGTGCCTGGGAGAAGCCCGGGAATGGAAAAGCTCTGGCGAGAGAGCCCCGAGGTGCTGCCTGCCTTGGCGACCAGGCTGAGTGCCCATGGCGAGGGAATGTGGCATCTGCACCCAGCTCTGCGCCCCACGACAGCCAAAGCAGCCACGACAACCATGACACCACCCATCATTGTCGGGACGCTCCTGGCCCTGCTGCCTCTCGCCGTGATGCTGCAGAGCCAAGGTAAGTGAGGGACCCGCGTGCGTGGCTGTGGCAGGCCAAGGGGACGGGGGGACACCTTCCCAAAACCCCAGCAGCACGCACAACGGCGGCAAGCAGCTTCTTTGCAT
>NW_008601578.1:5161-10291 GCF_000691845.1 Merops nubicus
ATCTGCACCCAGCTCTGCGCAGTGGGCTTGGTACTACGGGGCTTTGGAAGTGTGCAGGGTCCTACCCTTGAAGGGAGAGAGAGAGAGAACCCGAGTGGTCTCCTGCCTGCATCCTGCATCCCTCTGGGAGCTGCTGCCTGAGCCCTCCCACCGATAAAGGCATTTCTGTAATGTAACGTTTCATCCCTCCCAGTGCAGAGCTGGGTTTTGGGGATGACAGTGCACAGGAGCAACGCTGTGCTTGTGGTCTGTAATCTCAGCTCTGCACAGTGCAAAACCAACTGCCAAAACATCCATAAGCTGTCATTAGTATTTCTTCTTGTTGTAACTTCCCGGGAAATAGTAGAAAAATCACATACAGTTGTGCAGTCCAGCACAGCTGGAAGCTTTCAGCAGGTTTGTAGCTCGGGTCTTTGGACCAGTTGGATACCGCTCTCCTGAGGGCATCGTTCCCTGCTCCCCAACCTCCTCCCACGGTTGGCACCACAGAGGTCGCAGAAGAGGAGTGGGAGCAATGATGCTCTTGACCTAGCAGTGCTGGAGGTAAGATGGTCAGAAGGTCTGTGCACATGCACTGCCATGTGCCAAGGCTGCACCGAGTTCCAGTGGATGAGTCGCTGGCGCAGGCACAGGTTTGGGGCCGGGCAGACTGGCATGGTGTCGGCAGCAGATGACTGGAGCAGCCGGGGTAAACCCAGCCTGGTCCTCTCTCTGAAAAGCCACCAACCTGCTGCCGGGGCATCCTGACTCAGAGCTCAGCAGCATGGCTGCGAGGAGGAGGAGGAGGACGGCACAAGCCAGCTGCCACCAGCTGCACCAGGAAAGGCCGCTTGGCCCCAGCCGCGGTGACAGCAATGCCTGTTTTCCTCCCCTCACCCTAATTGCTGCCTCTCGGCCTCCCTTGCCACCCCTGTCGTTGAGGGTCGTGCGCCTGGCTGGCTCCCCGGCATTACTGATCACACTCAACGCTAGAGGGGCTGAGACTGCTGGCTTTGTGGTTTTTAGCTTAAAAAACAGATTACGATTCCCTTCCCAGAAGCTTTTCCCAAGTTCCCGCAGATCTATTCCAATTAGTCCCTTTCATTAGATGGGAATTGTACTCCGGGTCTGGGCATGCTGCAGAGCAAAGCCACCAGCGCCGCTCGGCCGTGGCGTTGCCGGCTGCCTTGCAGCAAGAACACTGGTGCCGCCAGTAATTTGCTCTGCAATTAATGCTGCCAGCACCAGCTGAGGGATTGTTTCCACAGGAAACCAACACCAAGATACCTAAGAAATACCAAGATACCTAATAAAAAAATATAGCATCTTGGATCCTCTCTAACCTTCACCGCCTCCACCTGCAGAGCAAAGCAGAAATGCCCCTGGAAGTGGGGAGCAGGGGGAACTTACCTTGGGTCAGCGAGTCCTTTGTGGCCCTCTGCTGCTGCCGAGGTCCTGGTGACCATCCGGGAGAGGTGGAAGACGGCAGCCCTGCCTTTCAAGGCCGGGGGAGGTCACAACCCTGCCTACCTACAGAGCAGAATATATGAATAAAATGTTAGGTGGTGGTTCTGGTGGGCAGGCTGGCTGTTTCCTATCAGAATGCTCCTGTTTAACATTGATGGGAACCCCCAGGCTAGGAATAGCAGCCAGCAGTCTTCTGTGGTTCATGGTACACCCCCACAAATCATGGATACTGCTGCTGAGCAGCCCCCCATCCATGCATCCTTGCATCCTCCCTCCCTCTCTCTGCCAGCAGGTACCTGGAGGGGGGACTGGACGCCGGAGCCTGCCGAGCCTGCCCTGCGCCGGCTGTCCCACTACCTGCTGTCCCACTACCAGAAGGGCACCCGGCCCGTGCGGGACTGGAGAACGACCACCAATGTAGCCATCGACCTCATGGTCTACGCCATCCTCAGTGTGGTGAGTCCTCTGCTCCCATTCTGCATGGGGTAGGGGCAGCTGCTTTCAGTGCAAGCAGCTTCTGTGTACCCATGGCAAGGGGAAAGGTACCTGGCGTGCTGCATCCTCCAAACACCTTCTCCCAGTATGCCAATGCCCCTTGTGCTGACACAGTGTCATCTTCCTCCTGCAGGATGAGAAGAACCAGGTGCTGACCACTTACATCTGGTACAGACAGGTGAGCAGATGAGACTGTGAATACTCATTCCTCCCTTACTGGGGCACCCCAGGGCTGAGCACCCCAGAAAATGCAGGTTTTCCTGTGGGAGAGGTGTGCAGCAAGGTGGGACCCATCTTGGAGAATGACGAGGCTTCTGTAGGACAGGAATCTAAACACAGCTTTTGTGCTGTGTTCTTCACACCGTGCAGTGGTGCAATGGCCGGAGCACGAGCTTTTCCTCCCTCCCAAGGATGGCACTGAAGATTGGTTCCCACGGCAGGGGTCTAGCCTGGGATTGGGGTCCTGGTGGGGTGGATGAGACCTCGCCCTCCAAGTGCCCTTTTCCTTGTTCCCAGCACTGGATAGACGAGTTCCTCCAGTGGGACCCGGAGCGCTTCGACAACCTGACACAGATCTCCCTGCCCGTGGAGAGCATCTGGGTGCCCGATATCCTCATCAACGAGTTGTGAGTGCGGCTGAAAAGTGTCGGGGGTGGGGTGGGGGTGTCACGGCATGAGGCTGGACCCCCCGTGCCCCCCGCAAAGGGCACATGCCGCCCTGCGCTTTGTATTCTTGGCACAGTGCTGGCAGCTGCCCCGCGCCGGGCGAGCTGCAGATGGGGAACAGCTCCGCACTTGGGCCGTTTCCAGCGCTGGCTCACCGCAACTGCCGGTAATTACCCACGCCGTGCCAGGGGTGGGATCCAGAGATCCGCAGAAAGGCTTTGTGAAGGCAGCACAATGCAAGGGCAGCTGCAGAGCTGCCGGCCCTTCCTGCGAAGCCAGCCGGCATCCTTCCCATGCCGCGGGGATTTAAGGTGTTCCTGCCAGCTCCACAGACCCCGGGGCAGGGCCACAGTCACTCCCTGGGCTGGGAGAGGGCAGTGGCCTGGATGGCACTGAGGTGATGCTGGGCAGGCGTGTCTGCATGGATGGGTGCTGCCACAAGCGCAGCATGGATGGGTGCTGCCAAAAGAGCAGCTTGGGGGGCAGATCCTGGGCTCCTGGGCAGCTCCCCTCCAGACGAGGGTCAGCAGGAGGAGCCCCCGCTGAAGGTGGTCCCCAGCCTGGGTCTCTGTCCCTTGTGCCTCCAGTGTTGACGTCGGAAAGTCCCCCCACGTCCCCTACGTCTATGTTGGCTATCACGGGGAGGTGCAGAACCTCAAACCCATTCAGGTGATGACCGCCTGCAGCCTGGACATCTACAACTTCCCCTTTGACGTCCAGAACTGCTCGCTCACCTTCACCAGCTGGCTGCACCACAGTGAGTGCCAGGAGCCCTGCGGCCGGAGGGCTCGGGGGAGCCGGCAGGACCTACCTCCGCCAGGCTGGAGCTCCATGTAGAATGCAACTCGTCCCTCTAGATGGCCCCAGTGGATCAGGGATGCAGGCGGGGAGGGCAGACACCCCGCCCGGCGTGGAGGTGCCAGCAGCTGCATTTGTGGTCCTCACCTCTCCTTCCACCCCGCAGTCCGTGACATCAACCTCTCGCTGGGGCGGCAGCCGGAGCTGGTCAAGTTTGACCGGAGCGTCTTCATGAACCAGGGAGAGTGGGAGCTGCTCTACGTCCTCAGCCACTTCCAGGAGTTCAGCGTCAAGAGCAGTGACAGCTATGCTGAGATGAAGTTCTATGTAAGGGTCTTTGGCCATCATGCTTTTTTGGTGATGGGTACTAGGGAAGGGTCTTGCCACCGTCCCCCAGCTGCTCTGTACCGTGGTGCTCCTGCCTGTGGGCAGGAGGCTCCCAGTGCTGAGCCCTTCTTCTGTCTCACTTCAAAGTATCTCACCATCCTCACCTGCTTTGATGGAGAGCCTCACCAGCTCAAGCTCTCCTTTTGACCCCTCACTGAGCCTTTCCTGTCTCTGTCTCACAGGTAGTCATCCGCAGACGTCCCCTCTTCTACACTGTCAGCCTGCTTCTCCCCAGCATCTTCCTGATGATTATGGACATCGTTGGCTTTTACCTGCCTCCTAACAGCGGCGAGAGGGTCTCATTCAAGATCACCCTCCTGCTGGGCTACTCAGTTTTCCTCATCATTGTATCTGACACGCTGCCAGCTACTGCTGTCGGCACCCCGTTGATAGGTATGGTGGCACTACCTGCCAAGCTGGCTGCCACGGCAGCCCTGGGCCTGGAGCAGCAGGAGCTGCTGCTTTGTACAGAGACTCCAGGTCACTGTGAGAGGTGGACAGGGAGGACTCGCTCAGGACCACACTCTCACTCTGTGCATGAGCCTTTGCAGGCCACTCACCTTGCTGGCCATCTCCACAGGCATCTACTTTGTGGTGTGCATGGCACTGCTCGTCATCAGTCTGACAGAGACCATCCTGATCGTGCGCCTGGTGCACAAGCAGGACCTGCAGCCTCACGTTCCCAAGTGGGTAAAGCGCCTGCTGCTGGAACGAGCCACCGTCCTCCTCTGCATCAGGGACAGGACTCAATTCAGCCAGAGCAGGACTCAAACTTCGGGTATCCCCAGGGAAGTGGAGAACAATGACAGCACTGGTAAGGGCTGCGCAGAGAGGGCCTGTGGGAAATGATGGTGACTAGGTCCTAGTAGCCATCTATATCTGTGTAGGCTCTGTTTGCATGGTCAGGTCACCTGCAGAAATTCGGGTTCCCTGTCTAAAGAGATCTTTCCCCCCTGCCTCTCTTGACCCTGCAGCCAAGATGAACCCCTACAGCTGTGAGGACCCCCGGGAGTGCGAGGCGCTGGGGGGCGCGAGGCACACGCCGGCCTTTGCTGGCCCGTCAGAGGGCTCCGTGCTGATGCTCGGCATCCTGCGCGAGGTCACCGCCATCCGCCAGGTCCTGGGGAAACGCGAAGATTTCCGCGAAGTCGCCCACGAGTGGCTCCAAGTGGGCTATGTGCTGGACGTCCTGCTCTTCCGGGTCTACCTGGTGGCCGTGCTGGCCTACAGCATCACGCTGGGCACCCTCTGGTCGGTGTGGCGGGACGCCTGAGCGGCACCCGCGCGTCGGGGCAGCGCCGGGCACCGCTCCTTGGCTCGGGGACTCACTTGCCGACC
>NW_008601579.1:0-814 GCF_000691845.1 Merops nubicus
CAAAGAAGAGGTGAGAGTAAGAGTCTGGCAGCAGCACATCTGTCCCCAGCCGATGCGAAACGGGAGCCTGGGTCTCTCCTCCAGCCTGGCTCGAGCTCCAGCTCCACCAAAGCTCAGCGAGGCACTTCCCGGCCACGGAGCCACCCGGCTACCCCTGGCCACACCCCGCTCCCCCTGCAGCACCTTCATTTTCTTGGCGTGGAGCTTCTCCTCCTTGAGGTGCTCCCGCAGGATCTCCCGGTGGTTCACCTCCTGCTCCTGGGCGAACTCGCAGAGCGTGTAGCGGCGCACGGAGTTGTGGCGCTGGGCCATGCCCAGGGAGCTGCCGCCCTGGCTGGGGACGCTGGTGAAGCCCTGACGCCGGGCGAAGTAGTAGACGGTCACCTGGTCAAAGCGCACATTCTTCCTGCGAAGCTGCTTCTGCCGCTTCAGGATGGACGTGGCTGTGGGGGGGGGGGGGGGCTGTTAGGAGCAAAAAAACCCCTCGGGGGTCCCACAAGACCTCCCACCGCCCTGGAAAGCGGCTGTTCCGCTCCCGGGAGCGGGTCAGGCTCGCGCTGGCCGCCCTGAGCTGGGTTTGGGCGATGGCTGCGTCCAGATGGGCTGTGCTCCTATCTCCAAGGCCCCCTAAAGCGACCCCGTTACTCCCCACAGCCCTAAACCATCATCACCCCATTCGACCACCAGAACACCGCAGTCAGGGTGAAGACCGGGAGGGGGAAAAAGGTCCAGGATGGACCTCGGACACTGGTTTAGCGTCTGATATTTGAAATATTAGGGTCTGGAGCAACCCATACTCATGGGACAGGCGAGC
>NW_008601579.1:1103-1303 GCF_000691845.1 Merops nubicus
TCCAGCTCACCGCGTCCCTGCGGAGAAGGCGAGAGGCGTTTCGGGTAAGCCGGCGCCGCTGGGCACCGCCAGGAGAGCAGACCCTGGCTCTGCAGAGCAGCTTCTCAGCCCGGACAAAGCCTGTGACTCCCCAGGGCGACCTCCCCTCGCTGTTCATGAACGTTATTTACTGATATCCTTGGATTTTCAGACAGCCCTGG
>NW_008601579.1:1470-2301 GCF_000691845.1 Merops nubicus
CACCCTCCCCAAAACACCAAAGCTTAAACCAATGCCGGCTCCATGATTCCGTCCAAGGGGTGGGAAGTGAAAAAGCCCTTGTAGGACTCTCCCGGGGGAGTCTCCAGCGTTTTCCTGCCTCTTTTACATGCTCCACAACAAGCGTGCCCACGGGCAGCCGGAGACACACGGGCTCCAGCCCGGGCAAGGAACATCTGGGAGGCAATCCCACAACACCAGCAGCCTCTGCTTTTGAAACAAGCCCAGGGTGACCCCATTGCCATGTCCCCGGGGCCAGTCCGGGCCCCAGACACCCTGTACCCTCCACGGAGCCCAGCACCCACCCGCTGCAGCCGCCTCACAGGGGATTTGTGTTCCCTGCCGCTGTTCTCATGGCAACAGCACCACCGGCTGGGAGGAAAAGCCTGTCGGCATGGCACTGGGAGCCCCGGGACACCCAGGACACCTTCTGCAGCTGTGACATCGGCACGACGGGCGCTGGGGGGCTGCGGGTGCAGCTCAGAGGCCAAGGGGCGTCGGGAGGCACAGCCAGCACCAGCTGATGCCTGGGGACAGGCCCCACGCTGCTCCAATGCCAGAAGGGAAACATTCAGACCCTTCTCCCTGTCAGAGGCTGTGGCAAAGCCCGCAGGCAGAGAGCAACCTGGCCTGGGTTTAAATACAGATTTTGGGGTACCTTCTGTAGGCAAACTGCTTCATCCCATCTGTAAAGGGGGGAAAAGCAGCTGTTGAACCTCTGTAAGCGTCAGCACAATTAAGGAGCCGATCTAACGACGCCGATCCTGCCCACGATCCGAGGGAACAGCGGAGGTGGAAACGCTGCCCCCCCAG
>NW_008601579.1:2652-3042 GCF_000691845.1 Merops nubicus
TCCTGCAGGAGCTGCTGCACGGCGACGCTCGTCCCGCCGCCCCCGCTGCCCTCCTTTTAGGAAGGAGATAATGAACAAGGAGAGTCTCCATGGCTTCTCCCGTTTCCTCCAAAGGAAATGTTCAAAGTATCACCTAAAAATCCTCTCCCCTGGGCACTTACAGCGAGGAAAATCAGCAAAGGTGTTCAGGTGGATGCCCCCACCTGGCGCGTCGTGCTCGGAGGCCAGAGGCCATTAGGGTTGTACCGATCCGTGGGGCTGGGGGCCAGAAGCACCCCAGAGCTGGGGGAAGAGCCAAGGATGGGGAGCTCGGGGAGATGCTGCAGGGGATGAGGCAGCTGTGAAATGAACTTTTCAAGAGTCAGAGCAGGGGGGAAATTAAAAATAAAC
>NW_008601579.1:3077-3342 GCF_000691845.1 Merops nubicus
AGCCCCAAGGAGGGGATTTGGGGCAGGGAAAGAAAAAAAACTTGGTCGCTATGAGGAAGGGCCACGGAATCCCAACTCCTTCTTTCCGCTGTCAAACCACACCAAGAGGAGCTCTGATGAAAATTCCATGTTTTTTCCATGTCAGACAGAGCTGGAATCGACTCCGGGAGCAGGGAGGGGTCAGGAGCGACAGGACCCTGGGATGTGAAGAGCCTCCTGAGGCGGAGCAGTCCAGGATCTGAGCAGGAAAAGCTGCCAGCACGAG
>NW_008601580.1:0-238 GCF_000691845.1 Merops nubicus
GCGAGGAGCCTGGCCCCAGCCCCAGGCCCAGCCCGATGCAGCCACGCAGCAAGAGGTGCCGGGAGCTTGAGGATGAGGATGAGGATGACAGGAGCTCAGGTGGGTTCCGCCCCTCTGGCCTCTCCTGGGGCGCTGAGGGGGCACTGCCCCTGTGGTGTCACCAGGAGCCGGGCACTGGGTGCTGTTGAGTCCTCCCAGCACCCCCGGGCCAGGGGGCTCAGCTCCCTCCACCCCTAGG
>NW_008601581.1:0-2863 GCF_000691845.1 Merops nubicus
GGGGCTGCCCGAGGAGCCCAGCGGAGTGAAAAGCCTGCGTCAAAGGCAGGATGGCATCCCCGGGGCCTGAGGTGAACTCAGCCGGGCTCAGGGCAAGCTCATCTGCTCCTCTGCTTGCCCACTATCCCGTGGAGACTGCAGTGCTCGGGCGCCCCGAGCTGTGGCTGGGGGGCGGCGGTCGCGGGCGCTTGGCCTCGCTCTCGGGGGACGCTCCCACCCAGCACTGGCCTGTGGTTCCTCTTGGATGGTTCCATGCCAAATTCATTTAGGGACGCCCACTGCGCAGCGGGCGAACGTAACCGAGAGGAGCAGAGAAGCAGTTTAAAGATAGACCCAGAAGGCTGCGGAGCCTGAAAGCAGGCAGGAAACCCATCTGAAGCATGTTCCTTCCTTTGAGGCTGAAGCTGAATCCCACAATATGTTTTCTTCCCACTAATGCCTGCCTAGCTTCCTTTGGAAACAATTTAGCCTCTGCTCATGGTAGAATGTTTTTATCCATTAAGAAACGGATATTTTAAAGAAACCATAAGTCGATCTGGACAGGGATTAGGAAGCAGCAATTCAGTGTATTTGCTGGGCCCGTAATTCAGGACTTAACCTCAGAGCAGCCACGTTGCATTTCGGAAACAATAGGGCACTCACTGCCTATGCCAAGAGGCTTCTTAAAAGTAATGTAATACTTTAAAAATGTATATTTAAAAAGAAAAAGAGGGAGAGAGAGATTTTACTTTAAATGCATATGGTGAAGTGTTCTGCTGATGACTGACCTATGCCAAAAACGTTGCCCTGGCTTTATGTAATGGATTGGAAATCAAGCTGGTTAAAGCTGAGCAGCTTCTAGATCAGGAGATCTGAAAGCTCTTCACCAGCAAAGACAGCATCTCCCAAAGCGTTCAGCAGACACCAAAGCTGGGAGAAGATAGAGTCTGTGAAAGGATCCAGCGTTTACTGCTCTCCCCAGGAAGCCGAGGGAATTTCGTTTCGCTGGAGCCATTTGAAGAGTGTGCAAGGGGATGTTCAGTGTGTTCATCGACCCTGTAACTGAGCAGCTCAAATTTAAAATCACTTTGCAATTGTCCTCGTGTACACAAGGCCCCTACATATTGCTGGACAATGCACACAATTGCTTTTGAGTGGTTGAAGATGTTTCCACCACAAAGGGAGAACCCAGGGGCCGGCTGTGTGGGCGGTCCCCCTCTGCCTCAGTGGGAGCAAAACGGTTCAACATGAACTGCTGCTGAAACATGGGCAAGGGCAAAGCCTCATGTGGAGAACTGGGGGCTCCAAAGACCATCCTGGCTTTCCCCAGGAGGACATGCGACTGCCACCATCCCCCTTCCCCAGAGCAAGGGGGCCCTGAGAAGCAGCCAAAGGCAAGCAGAGGCAAGTCCCTTTAACATCTTGCTTCACTTTTGGGAGCTACTTGATTGTTTTTAAGCTAGAAGACAAAACTTGAAATGAAGCAAACATGCAAGGCTCTGGCTTTGCATGCCCCATAATAAGGAACCATTTCAAGCCATCCTAATGACAGCTTGGTGTCTCGCTGTGGATATGAGTTGGGAGAGCCCAGATTTCAAAACCTCATATTTTCCAGACCTCACTGGAGAAATATTGGGCCAAATTCTCAACGGAGGCAAATGGTTCTGCACTGCTGAAGCCAGGGAAGCAGCGCTGGATGATGAGAGATGAGGGTCTGCCTCTCCTACCTGTCTGGCTACCGGGCCAGATTCTCATCACAGCTACACTGGGATGAACCCAGAATTACCCTCTTGTCCTTCCAAAGCAGTGCAAGCAGGAGTGAAATCTGGTGTGCAAAGGGTTTGCAAATGTCCGTCCTATTTGTGGACAGGCATGGGAAGGGGTTGATTCTCTGCCTGTCTGCACAGGGCAAGGCGAGACTGAAACCACTGTAATACACTGACAGTGGGCAGTGGGAAACCAGCAGGAGAGCAGGATCTGACCCGCTCGGCCGCGGTGCTGAGCACACTCTCCTCCCATGTTTCCTGGCATGCCCTTCAGAAACGATCGGTTTTCTCTTACCGGGAGGTTTTTTGGTTTGAGACCATTTAACCTCAGGATGATCATTTTACATGGGGGCTATTTATAACCTCCAGGGGCTGCTTTACTGAAAGTCTTCTGCAAATGGCTGAGGGCCAGATCCTTCTCCCTTCTGCACCAGCGTCCTTGCCGTGATCTCCACGGCGGCCACAGCCTCTGCTCGTGGGGAGGAAAGGTTGGACTGGGCCAGAGCAAACATCTCCAAGAACCCCAGTTCCTCCCAAAGATCAACGCTGTCTCCTACGTGTCTCTCTGTTCCAAAGCCCAAACCCCACGCTCCATGTTAAAGCCTTTGAGGTGCCTGAGTCCCCCCCGTCGGTGGCCAAGGCTCTTTCTGAGCATCTCAGCTCTTTCTGAGCATCTCAGCTCCCCAGCCTGGTTTTGCCAGAAGTGGATTAGGGAAAGTTTCCACAGACTGCTGGGTCAGCAGAACGGGGAGGCCAACCACCTCCGGCACGCGAGCAGAGGGCTGCCGGGCGTGGGTCAGCACGGGGGAAAACCTCCCTCCCCACCTCTGGCTGGGCCCCCCTTTAATCCCTGCACAGGGATGCTAAAAACATTAAGGCGGGGAAGCACCCAGGTAGAGGATAACAGGGGCTGGATGAACTCCAGCCTGCCCCGTTTCGTCCCTCTATCTCATTTTGCTTTTTGCTAATCGGCTTCTTGTGTGTGTTACCTAAGAACGTGCCAAGTCGTGAGAATTACAGGCCTGTTAACTCCTGTGTTATTCTTGGCACGGGCCAGGCTCCACTTGCTCGGGTAAAAATTATGATCTTTGTGAATAAGCTGTGTGTGCGAGAGGGAA
>NW_008601581.1:2890-22463 GCF_000691845.1 Merops nubicus
AAAGAGGTTGGGGTTTTTATTTTATTATTATTATTATGATTGGGTATAGTCAGCGTTGTGTCGAAAAGACAGGGCTGAGATTAAAATTACCAAGCTGATTCTGCTCCCAGTTACGCCGGGTAGGAACCCACAGTAATTTTAAGACGGTTCCTCCAACTTGGGGAACAAGGGAGCCAAGAGCAGAGCGTGCACAAACTGCCTTTTGCAGCATTCCTGGGACTTTGGATTCGCTCCGCGGGAATGATTTTAGATGGCTAATTTTGTGTGTCTCCACTCCTGCTGTCACTTGACATTTGGGAATTTGGCACAGGCGGTAGCTTGTGGCCAGTTTCATTTTTTTTTCTTGTTGAATCTGTGTCATCACCTGATTAAAACGGGTTTCTGACACTACAGGGGACTGTGCTAATTTAAAATCTGCATCTTTTTTCCTTCCCTCAAGAATCTCTTTCTTTCTTATGCAGCCAACGGAACGAGCCTATAAAACTCTTTCTCTCCCTCTTTCTTTTTTTAACAAAAATCCTACACAAAAAGAAAAAAAAAAAAAAAAGCCTGGGTTCTTCTCATAAACTGTGCTAATATCAATGAAAATTCCAAGCATAAAGATTTGCATTTCAATGAGAAATAAATTAAATTTTCACTGTAATTTTGGCTTGGGAGGAGCGGGGCAGCTTTTACAGTGTGGGGAACGTTTTCAAACATGTTTTTTGAGCCCGAGACACCCTCTTTGCCAATGACATTGAGGTTTCCAAACATCTACGTCACTTCTGAAAATGCAACACTGAGGCTTTCGGGTGAAAACTTCCAAGAAGGGCCACTTTTCACCCAAACTCAAAATACAAACGGCTTAAATGCTGTCCCTTAAATCCCCATTAGTATTTCTGCTGACTTTTCAAAGGTAAACCCCACTGAAATTAAAAATGCACAGAAAAGGAGCACGTCTCACGTGCAGAGAGGAGAATGGTCTCTCTCAACACATCCTGGTGGCATCTGGCTGTGACGAGGAGCACAGAAAGCCAGGATCAGCAAAGCAGTTGGGTGTTTCCCAACGCACTGCTTCGTTTAGGGCTGAAATTCAAATGGGAATTAGCACTGCCCTCCCTCGGGTAACTCTGGTGGCAATTCCTCCCTCTTTCCTAGGATGCAGATTGATGAGGAACGCCCGAGGGCTCGGCTCTGCTGATGGCAAGCAGGGGAAGAGCAAAGCCTCAGTGTGTGTGTGCGCACGCGTGCGCCCGTGCAGGTGTGCATATGTGTGGGGAGCTGTGCTGGAGCTGGGTGATGGATCACCACACTTGGCATAAACACAACACAACAAGATAAGAAACCATTTGGATTAGCATGTAAAGTATAATACACCCTTTTCGAGTTGGTGCTTAACCGTCTACACGGGTGCCTTCATGTCAAAGAAGCTGCTGGATTCAAAGAGCGTTGCTCTGATCTCCCTCACGTTCCTCTTGGAACTGCTCAGTTTTTCCTAAGACCCTGTATCTAATGGTGCACAGAGTGGAGTCGCCTGGGTTTATGATTCAGCAGCCATCTGCTGATTTAATGGGGGAAAAAAGGCTTCCAGGGTCAAGAAACCCAACCCCTCTCTGGCTTGTCTTCCCAGGCAGGGCTCCTTTCCCAGGTGGGAGCTGGACTCCAGCCCTAAAACACCATCCAGGGGTAAGGTTGCTCAGCCAGGACAACTCAGCTCCCTGCCTGGCCTTGTCGGGAGCATGAGGGTTCAGGGTGCAGTGCCAGGCTGGGACACCCAGCCAGTTACCTTGTATTGGAGTTTGAGCCTGGGACCCAAAGTGGCTTGGGGTGCTGAGGGATCCGCGGGGATTGGGTGTTGTTGGGGTGACTCTCATGGACTGGCGCAGCCGTTCCAGCTCCCCGTAGCGGTCGGTGAAGGGTTTGGCTTGGTCTTCTAGCTTTTGTCTGTGCCCTGGAACATGATAAGAGAGTCTGATATCTAATCAGTTACCCTTTGGCTCGAGCACCCTGGTTACACACAAAGCCAGCGCAGCCCCCATCTCGGTGGTTTGCTGTTGTTTGCACCAGGGTAACGCGTGGTGGCCCCAGCAAAGATCAGCTCCCTGGGAGGCTTTGCATAGCACACACACACACGGCAAGACCTTGAGGTTCAAAGCAATGAAGCCCATTAAGGAAGGGACACAGACTGACCCAGGTGAGAGGTCCCAGATTGTCCAGCAAGTCACTGTCTGATCAAGGAGCAGGATGCAGGCACAAGGGTAAGGGTGCCCTGTGCCATGCCCCAGCAACCAGCCTACACCAGCCCTCACTTGCTCCAAACAAAGAGGGGAGACACATGCAAGGCAGGAGAAACCCCGTGCCCTGGCAGGGTGGTGACTGGGGAACCAGCAAAGGAAATGTTGATTTTTATGTATTTTCTCCAGCACTTGCTCAGCACATAGAGAACAATCTCTTGTCTTCCTCCAGCCCCCTTCCCAGCTGTGCCCACCCAACGGGGTCAGAGCCAAGCAGGGCTGGAGAAGGCTCAGGAGGAGGGATGGGAGCAGCCTGCCCTTGGTACCACACCTCGGCCACCTCACTGCTTCTTTCTGTTCCTCTTTTCCTACCCGTAACACGGGGAGAATATTCACCAACCTCCCCCAGGCAGGGCAGCAACTAATGAGCGTTTGTAAAGCTCTCCCAGCTCCTTAGGTAGCAGCTGCTGGCACAGGGCAATAATTATTAAATTTATGCTAATTGTCCCGAGGCGAGAGGCGCATGAAATACACTTGATACATAACTTTCACATTTTACTATATTAATCATCGCCAAACGGCTTCACTCTCTCTGGGCCAGATTCCAGTCTCAGTTACACCCGCACAAAGCTGGAGGGGCTCCAGACAAGCCGGAGCTACTTCAGTTTTACATCAGTGCCGGGATCAGACCTTGGATTCTCCTTGCTCTCTGCCTGCCGCAGCCAGACGGCCGTGCAACACCCCCAGCTCTTTGCACCTGCCATGAAAGGACCTTCCCAAGGTGGCAAACGCATTATCCCGGCGGAATCCTTATCCCGGCGGAATCGAGAGCAGAGCTCGGGGCACTGGAGGTGTGCAGGCACGCCGGGGAGGCGGGAGAGGAGCTGGGAAGAAACCCTTCTGCAGCTCTTCTGAGAGCTGCGCCTTATCAGATCGAGCCCTACAGCCCAACATCCACCAAGTCAAGCTCAGTTCTCAGTGGCTTTTAAGAAGAAAAGCGACATACTGAAAAGGTGAAAAACACAGCCACCTCTTGCTCACACCCCCCTTGCCTCCCCCCTTGCATCTGCGTGGCGTGAGCTTGGTGTTAATTTATAGCAAAGTCACAGAAAGTCCCCAGACTTCCCCCTCTTTAAATCTGATGCCTGGTATCTTCTGATCTCACATTTGCTTGGCTCACGGTGCCCAGGCTGCACTTGCCAGGCTGTCTGTGGACATGCCCAACGGCTTGGACAGGAGGGGAGAGCATCAGCTCTGGAGGAGATCTCACAGTTCCAGCTGAGCTCGCTGCCACAGCATCTCTCTGTAGGCATCCCAACCCCAAACACAGTTTCTGGGGGTCTTGATCCTTCCTTGGGAGCTCCACCTCCAGGTGAGCCCAACCATCCCTCCAAAAATCTATAATCCCTAGGCTCTCTGGTGTGTAAAGTCCAAACTGAATGAAACCACTCTGACCTTGGAGAGCAAAACCTGGCAAAGACAAACTCCAGGCAGAAAGCAAAACCCAACTATATTTTGAAGATGTGTGAAGTAAACCAAGGACACCTCGAATTGTCACCATAAACAATCTCTCCTAATCTCTGTGCATCCCTAGACCTTGGGCACCTCTTCATTTTCTGAGATGTGAGTGGCATCTGTCACACAGCATTTGTGCTTTCCCCAGGGGGCAAAGCATGTGCAGTGAGGTGTCTTGTTTTGGTCCACATTTTATTGTTTCACTATACATCTGAAAAAACAGCTTTACGTTTTTCCTTTAACTCCTTTTCTCAGGCAGAGATTAGCAGAGAAGCCAAAAGGACTTCAAAGACCACGTCCCACAGAAATCCAATGAAAATTCAACTCTCTGCCTCTAGCTCAGCTGAAATCCTATCCTGCGGTAGTATCTGGCATGTGATGGAGAAAATCCTGAAAAATAAATCAAGTGATCTCTATGCTGATAGTGTTTTTTAAAGATTGCTCAGCCGTACGACTGAACCCAGGGCTTCATGTGGCTGCATCACACAGCGCTGTGGTTGCCCCGGTCCCCGTGCTGTCTGAGCCCAGGCACAGCTCAGCAGGGTTTTTAAGCCTCCAGTAAATAGCAGTGTTGTATTCACAGCCTCTAAAACTGTCTGGTTTGTGGGGAGAGCAACAATTACCAGCAAAACCCCCAAACCCTGAAACTATCCTGATAAAAAGAAAGTAGAATGCTTGATGCAAATAGAAGTCAAGTTAGGAGTGGGATCCCAGAGGAGCTGTGGTAGGATCAGAACCCTTCCTACACCCTCTCTGGTTTATATCCCACCCCATCTCCACGGGTGGGACCTGGCACCACTAAAATATACGAAGCAAGGCAGGGAACGAGTTAAAAAACCACCAGTTTGGACTGCCAACCCTCTTTGGTACGAGCTGTCTCCCCAGGACTTCCTGCCGCTTGTCACTTCGAGCGAGGGACGTCAGACTTTGTCACGCAAGAGAGAATTGCTATTAATGGGTTTCTTTCATCAGAACAACCTGAACTTTTTAATTTCTGCAGCGGTTGGCTTCATTAAAAGCCCTTCCCCATCTACCCACAGCTGTCACGGAGAGGAAACCGATGCCATCAAGCGAACAATAGCTCATACCTTAGAGAAGAGGAAGGTGGTTTCTAGCTCAACCCAAGGACTGACTCAAAGCCTCCCGAAGCCAGCGGGCGGGTTTTCAATCGACTTCAAACAGCTTCAGACCTCATCCCAAGAAATCTGTCTGAGAAATCATAATCGCCCCGACCTGTGAATTTTGGGGCACAAAACCTGCTGTTGGGTGGGAGATTTTTTTTGCGCTGTGGTTCCAGCTGTGCTGGTGCTGGCTTGCAGGTCAATATTTATGGAAACGACAGCCCTTAGTATTATAAAATGATGGCAGCTACTGACCTTAGGCATTTCTTGCCAACAGTGCAAGGGTTTTAACGCTGGATTGGGTTTCTGATTCAGTTAACTCCAATATTGAACATGACACGAGGTAAACATTGACAGATCACCTACGATCCTGATGTAATAACAAGATCTGTATCAGCACATCAAACAAACGATCCCATTGAACACTTCCCAGCTGGAAGAGCTGATGTGAATTTGACACTTTAGGCCAGTAATAAGAAGCATACTGGAAGTTTTGGGTGTTTCCTTGGAATGCAGACAGCGAAACAGTGTGTGCCGCACTGGAGCTCAAGCCCTCAAAGCTATGATTTAGAGACATGCTTTCTGCATTAAAACATTTCAAAGACCAAACAGATCCTGCTCTTCCTTCTAGGAGCATGCAACATGAGGTGGCTTCCGAAGCTGGGACCCGGCTGAGGTTTCCAGGCAGTGGGAGGCTCTCCACAGAGATCACCAAAAGCAGCTTATTGCCCCAGATTGCTGAGATGCAGAGTATAAAGTTATTCAAAGGTAGAAAGGGGCTCTGGGAACTCCGTAGCTTGAGTGACACCAAAATCTCAGAGCTGGTAGATTCGATTTGAAAAAAACATTCTCTGGGGTTTCTGTGGGTCCCCCAATTCATCTGTGTTTGATGCAGATGGGGTTACAACCAGGAGAGACAAGGAGCTTCACGGGCTGATTCCCCAGCCCCAGCGGGTTTGGATTTGGGTGTCACGTTCGCCCCCGTCCCCCTGTGCTACCACAGGATGGGAGAGCAGATGGTGGGAAGTGGCTTGGCCCTCCCCAGGCGTCTTGCTGCGAAGTGCTGGCAGCAAGCTGGAGGGAAGGAAACGCTGAGTGTTTGAGCTCGGGGGGGATGTTCATTAACACACACGTTTGCAGATCATTTCCTTAGCCCCACCGAGGAGGAGATGAGAACCAGGAGATGGTAGTGTGGGGCTGGGGCAGCAGCTTGAGCAGAGCCATCGGTGGCCACAGAGGCCTCAAATCATCCACCAAGGCTTCAAGCATCCCACTGGCAAGTTCCCACCATCCTCCACCCAAGGCTCTGCTCAAATATTAGCAACCAAACTTCACGGCTTAGCCAAGAAGGAGCTCAAGAGGAGCAGCTCGTGCAGCCAGGTCACACACAACCCAGTGTCTTAGTCTCTACATGTCCATGAGAATGGACCACAAGAAAGCAATCAGCAGTGGATAAAACTCCGTCACAATGCACAAACCACCTTTCAAATCCCTCTTGTAGCCCTCAAAATAGGTACTTCAGAGAGACACGCCAATCCTCTACAGAGGGTTGAGTTTTTTCCCAGTCTGAGTCTCGACTAGACTATCAAGTCCCAGCATGTGCTCCAGAAATAAGCCACATGTGAGACTCCCGTGTTATGGGAACAGCAGGTCTGTCCCTTACAGCAGATGTTGGGGTGGTTTCATCTTTGCACACCTCTAACACCTCTCAGGTTTCCCTTGGAAACCCACCTCTGGCTTGAGACTCACCATGGGAAATTCCCAGCCAAGAAGAATTTGGTGGAGCCCCGTGGCCAGCAAAAGAGGGAGGGGAGGACAGCGTGGAGACAGGAACCAGGCTGCCCACAGTGCTGGCAGCTGGAAGAGTCTCAGAGATGACATCTCCACGGAGGATGATGGAGATCCCCAAGCTCCGGTGAGCAGCAGCCAGCAAGTGCCAACTCTACTTCATCCCACTTCCAAAAGTCGAAGCCCAGAAGTTCACAGGAGGGAGCAGGAGGAAAACGTTAGAGGGAACTGTCTCTTCTGCTGCCGAACAAAGTCAAGCACAGATAACTCATTATTCACATGTTTGAAGTTGGCCCTGCTTACGCCATTTGGAAGGGGAATCAGTCACGGCGAGGCTTTGCTTTGGTTTCCTCTGGCTTTGGTGAGACACTGCTGCTACTGTCTCCCTCCAGCTCCAGAGGAGGGGAGCGTGTCGCAATGCGCCTCGGCTCCATGGCCTGGCAGAGGATTTCCACCAACCCCAACAACGAGAGGAAAATAATGTTTCAGGGGGTGGGGGAGAGAATTAAAAAAAAAACAAAAAAAAAGGAGGCTGCTAATTTAGAAAGCTTTTTTAGCTGGTGGTGGTCCGAGATGAATTGGCTGCCTCTAAAAGGATGAAAATAAATATCCCTCTTTTTGAAGGAAATAGGCTGGCTCCCGGCCAGCTGGCAGGAAGCACAGAGATATGTTGCATTTACAGTAGTTTTTTTTACTGTCTGAAGCTCCAGCAGCGGGAGAGATGTTCATTCTAGGCAGGCTGGTATTGATTAGCTGCCTTTGCAAGCCCCTCATCTCCTCTCACTGATGGGTGAGCCCCTTGACTCTGCCCCTCTCCCTGCCCACCCTGCCGTGGGGGGCCTTGCAAGCAGGGCAGCTCCTGATAAATCCTACGGTGGCCTTTTATTACACTGGGAGACCCCAAAACTAAACCTGCCGGAAGGAAAACAAAGCAGGGCATTAATTCAGATATTTAAACAGAAATCTAGGGTGATGTTTCCAAAAGCTCCTGAGATGAGTGAGCCGTGGCCCGTGTTCAAATCGAAAGGAACATCACACCCAAATTTCCACGCAGCTTCAGCACAAATCCCTGAAGACACGGGCTCCCCATTGCCAGGATTTCAGCAGGGAGACTGAGTCTTTTGGGATTTGCAAAGATATTCAAAGCACTTTACAGCACAGGGAAAGCTGGAGCCATTCTCAACAATAAACTGGATAAAATTCATCAGGTTTCAGCATTTAGCCCACTCACACCTTGCTGAAAACCCTCACGAGTGCTTTCCTACATCTTTCCATCCTTAAAGACCTCTGAAAAATCTGACTCTGAGACTGCAAAGAGAATTAGGTGGGTTTTAAAACTTCTGATTTGCAGAGCTGACAGCCTGGCCCTGGGTGTCACAGGCCAGCTGATCTGTGCCCATCTGTGGGAGATACAGCAGCTTTCAGAGCAGGGTACAAACCCCACCAGCCTCCCTGGCTGCTCTGCAGTTGCTCCCATTTCCAGGAAGGCAAAAATTCATTTATGGGCTGCGATCCAGTTCTCACGGAATTAAGCAAAACTCCTGATGCAAAGGTTTCAAAGCTGGGTGCTTGGGAGGAAGCAGACAGATCTCAAGTACATCCAGCTGCTATTGCCTCAGCCACGTCTGAGATCAGATTTTCAACGGCAGATATTAGCTGTCACTACGTAGATCAGTGGACTGATGCCAATTTACAGGGAGTTAATGCCTGCTATCTAACAAATTGAAATGGGGCCTGCCTGGTACCAGTATAGCTGGTTTTTCCCAGTTCATAACCTGTTCCATTAGGGCAAACACATCAAATTCCTTTGAGTGACAGTGGTTAAGGATACTCCGGCCAGACTGGGGAAGGACCATCGGCCAGGTTCAGACCTGTGCAAGGAATGTGCCGTGGTACAGGTAATGGAGATGAGGTGTCTGAGGCTGGGTGGCTGCTCAGCACCCGGGTGGACAGAGCAGCATCGTGCCAGCTGGTCCTGTGCTCTCAGTAACACAGCACGTCCCCGATCAGACCCGAACTTTCCCAAGGTTTGAGGATACCGAGCTGGGTTTCCCCTTTGCCCTAGGACAGGGCTGGAGCTGAGCCCTGACATTTGAATACTAATATCCCCTGATCCCAGGATTGAGCTCCAAGCTCCATCTCCAGAGACTGGCTGGTATGTTGGATAATTACAGCTCCTGCTGAGCTCTGCCAGCACACACAAGAGCCCCACAGTAACACTACCTGCACAGCACCCTCTGCAACGCTGCTCCTCCAGAGCCCAAAAAAGCAGAGCTGTCCATGGGCCACCCCCAGGCAAGGGGACTGTGCTGGGCCCTGTGGCTGCAGGCAGCACAGGGCTGCCGAGCTGCTGGCTGCTCCCAAACCTGGTTTTGGGATGTGCTCCACTGGGAACCTCCGTGGAGGGAGGCACAGCAGCATGGGGCTCAGCTGCTCAGCACCTTCCCACTGCCGTCACCCGTGGTGTGAGATCTCAGAGGCTGAGATGGGTACCAGGGATGCTCTCTGCTTGCTGAGTCCCTCTTCTTCCTCCCCCCCCCGCCACTACAGTGCGTAGATTCACTGGAAAGAGTAAGATAAAATAAAGCAAAATCATGTCTCAGCACCTTCCGCTGCAGGATATGATTTATCTCTGGCTGACTGCAGAACAGGTGACTGGTCTCCGGCAGCGGAAGAGAAGGGTCTTAGGAACTAAATTTCATCTCACTCTGAGTCAAATCCTCTTCCTCCCTCTGCCACATCATTAAAGTGATTGGTTGTGCTGATAAACCCTTTAGAGAGGGAGAAACGAGACATGTCCTTCCCTGACATCTGATGTGATCTTGTGGTTTTGTTTGATAGTACTCGTCCTTTAGCTGTTGTCTTCCCTGAAGTGAAACTTGCCTTTTAGTATTGACTTTTTTTTCCCCTCTCTCTCTCTTTTCCATTCCGTGACCCTTCGCACTGTCCTCCTGAGCTCACAAACCCTGCCTGAGGGAAGCTGGACCACGTTGCATTAATAACCCTGCAACATTTAGTCCCAGCTCCAGCACGATAAATCCTCACTGCTGACAGCTCCCCAGACCCACAACGCTCCCGCATCGCCTGCTGCCCACCAGCTTATTGGATCTGCTTCACAAATGGGTAAACTGAGGCACGGGGCAAATCACCCTGCGAAGGAGGACTGTCAGCCTTTGTGCAGTGCTCACAAATACCCCTTTCCAGTGTCACCCTGTCCCATCACCAACAGCCTGACCCAGCCCCCTTTGCACAGCTCCCCTTGGGCTGCGCTGCCGGACCCCGCAGGAATTTCTTCTGCTCTTTGTTTGTACAGCACCTGGCACAACTCACTCTGGCATCAAAACCCTGCCGACATCCTTCTGGAAGAAGCCTTCAAGGAAATTGAATTCTCCAAACACTCCCCATCCACCCGAGGATCCTGTTGCTCCCGTTTAATCTCTTCCAAACACGCTATCGATGCCCGTTTCGCCAATCCCCATTTATTTTCAAAGCCAGAGCAGGAATGCCTCTTCCAGCTCAGCTGAGAATCGTGCCCTGGGGTTTTCCCAAAGCTTTCAAAAGCAGGAGGTGTTGCAACCAATTTCAACAAAGATTGCTTTGTACAATGCAAGCAAACAATTTCCCTGTTCTGACTCCCAATACAGCTTCGCTTAGAACATACTGCTCATTTTTAAGTGAAATGATTTTGAAGTTGCTATGTGCCAAGTGATTATAAAAGGAAAGGTGAAATTTACTATATGCAGCAAACAAAATAATCAGAGGGATGAATTTATTGGAGCCCATATAATTCAGTTGCTCCATTAATACTTCTTTAGAGGCCAGGATGATACCTCAACCTGTAGCACCAAAGGTCCAGGCCATGCAAGCCCACCAAGGCAACCTTTGTCCCTGCTCTGCTCTCTCCAGGCAACAATCTACGAGCCCCCAGCACCCAGGTGCCCCCCAGGACATCCCCATGCCCTGCCAAGGGGCAAGTGGGTCCCACATAACACTGGGGGTCTTGCACATCCCAGCCCACTGAATGCCAGTACCAGGCTGCTTTTCTCTCCAAGGGATTTTTATCCACCTCTGACTCCCCATCGCCTTCTCTTTGCAGGATTGACCCCGAAGGGGTTAACTGGATAGTGGTGCCTATAAGAAATTAGAGGAGGAGGTATTTAACATAATTGCTTGCCATGCATGTATCAACAGCAGCCCTAGCTGCCTCTGCAGAAAACAATGCCCTGGACGGTCTCGGCAGATACCAAAGGGTGCAAATTTTCCCGCTGGGATCAAAACACATTAGGGATGAGAACACAAACAGAGGAACTCTCCTTCCCAGCAAGCACCGATCTGCAAGGGCTGCTGCAGAACCCGGGAGCCCCGTGCTGGTGTCTCCTCACCCCTCCCCACCCTGGGGCCAGCTCCTGTCCCACCGCCCGCCGACCTCCTCCCTGCTCAGAGAGACGTGGGGTCAACCTCTTCTCTTGCCTCCTGCCTGGCCCCTGGCTGCAAAATCCCAAGTGAAGGGGGTGTGAGGGAGGTTTGTGAAGGATCTGGCAGGAGGAGGGTGAGAGCAGGCGGCGTGTTCTGCCCCTCTTGAGCTGCCTGGTGGGATGCATGGCAATGGCACAGATAGATCCCCCCAGCCCCTCACCCCAGCCAGGGTTTGCTTTTCATTTGTCTCCATCCGGAGAGCAAACAGGACAGGGAAGGGTGGGATGGAGCTGGATGGTCTCTGTGCAGGAGACACAGGGTGGCCAGGAGTTCCTGGGAACCATCCATGCAAGTGCCTCATCCCAGGCACCAACAATGCCAGCTGCAGCTGGAGGGACAGCAGAGAAAACACCAATAAAACTAAAATATTAAAGTACTTTGCATTCTCACTGAGAATTTCCCATGCCTGCCTTGTTTCAGGACACCTCAAAAAGCCCACACCCCATCCAAAGCCCTCTTGCTCCAAGTAGGGCCTTCCATGAGGCTGGATCAACACAGGGAGAAGCAGAGACCCACGAGCTCTGCACAGGCTCCAACTGGCCAAACAAGAGGCTGGAGCACAGCCAGGATCACCCTGATGTCCTCCAGCAACATCATCCCCCCTGTGCCCAAGGGCCACCGTGGAAAGCACCGTGGTGAGTCCCCCACCAGCAAGAGCTGTGCCAAAGTTCCTGGGCAGTCGTACAGAGCCCGCAGAAATTCTCTCAACAATCATCTCAAATGGCTGCAGAGCATCCAGAGCAGAGAGTTAATAGGGAAGTGAGAAAGTGTCACTCAGGATTTCCTCCTCTTCCTCCCCAGAGAAGGGGACAGGGCTCAAGAATGGGAAAATCAGCATATTTTAATGATGGCGTTTTATATCAGAGCAAATTATAGCAATTTTACATCAACAAATAACTGTTGAGGAAGTGGTAAGGTCATTTATTTATTTAAAAGATCATGTTGGTTTGATTGATTTCGTTGTCTTTTTTTTCCTTCTTATTTTTCCTTTTCCTGCACCATTTCTTCTTTTTTTTTTTTTAACTCTCCCTAATTCCCGGACAAACTCAAATTGGGAAATGTCTGTGTATTTATATCTAGCTAAGGACAAGCAAGGGAATAAAACAAAAGACCCTAATAATACCCAAAACTATCACCCCACGGGAGCACTTCAGCACTGAGCCTGCTTTTAATTACAGCAACCTCTCAAGTTCAAGTTTTACGCATCCCCCCGAGGGACGTGCATCTTTGTGCCAAGATAAAGATCTGAAATGGTACAATACTGGCACGACACAGCCCCCATCCTGGGTCTCCACTGGAGCTTCTGAGAAGCTCAAGACCCTCTAATAATTTATTATCTCTTCTCCAAGCACTTGCCAAAGCCCTATCAGATCTCTGAGGGTGAAAGGCGCAGCAAACACGGGGTGTCACCACTCCTGGCGTGCTGTGGATCACAGGGTCTCAAAATCGCCTGTAGGAATGTGGCAACAAAGGATCATTTTGCCCTTGCTCCTCTTTGCCTCCCATCCTGGACTCCTCTCCAACTGCCCCACTCCCTCTTCTTCATCCTCAGCCCTCTCAGGCTGGCCCTCACTGACCTGCACCCGTGTCTGCCACCACTAGATCCCGATTCCCCCATATCCCAAGAATTGGAGAGCTACAGATTTTATTCCACCACCCAGATTCATGGAGCTGGCACCTTGGAGTGCCCCAATTTATCTCCCTGAGCCTCCCCACAGCACACCCAACTCACACAGAGCTCCTCCAGCTCTCCATCCCCTCCCCAAGCTGCTTCGAATCGTAACAAAACCACGAGACAAACATTTTTCCCCCAGCTGGAGGAAGCACAGTGGGGACTGACACCAATTCCCCTGCAGCACAGCTCCATGCGACAGCATCCCGAGACCAAAACCCCCCCCCGGGCTGGGGAGCAATCAGCAGCTTTGCCTTGGGGTCCCCAGCATTGGCTCTGCACCCCAAGAGCAGCTCTGCCAGCAGTTTCCCTTCCACAAAACAGTGTCTGGCAGAGCTGGGATGGGATGGGTGAGTTAATGGATCAAGTGACTGTTCTTGAAGTTAATGGGAATATTTCTGCTTCATCTTTCTCTCTTTTTTTCCCCCAAACAGTGTAAATGGGGGAAGCCCTAAAGAGATGCTCTTTATAACAAGCAATTACCAAGGAATCAGAAACCTCTCCATAAACAGACGGTGCTTTCAAAGACATTAAACCCCAGAAGTCTGCAAGGAAATAACCAGCTCTGCAATATATTAAACACAGCATTTTGTACTTTTGATGGCATTGAAGCCATTAAGACATGAAAATATGATACTGCTAAAGGAATCAAGTTTGCACAGGGCTCCTGTACCCCAGGAAAACACCAAAAAGCAGCCTGGAAGGCCATGTCATGGGGAAACCCCCACCACTGAAACCCCCAAAAACGGTGAAATGAGACAGGATGGGAGGCTCAAATTAGGACAGCACCATCTTGTAAGGGATGCAAATAGGTTCCTAGTAGTTAGCATCATACTAAAGTCTAAGCAGAACTTACTGTGATTAAGAAGGTGGAATATTGCACCATTTTTCCCTTTCCTGAGTAAGATGGGCTTAAATTTTGCTATTCCTAGTCATAAATCTCAGATTTATCTGCAGCTACAAGGGACAAGGAAGGTGGCCAGGGGATTGCTTGCCTTCCTAGCCTGCTCCCATGCATCCTTTTGCTTTCTGGCTTTAAACTGGAGCATTCACTAGGAATAAAAGGGAAAATAAAAAACCAAAACACAAACCTGCAGCATAGACGCCTCTGAACTCAAGAAAAATTGATTCAGATGCATCTTAAATAAGTTTTAAAAGTAAGAAAGGCTCTTTGCAGGGTGGTTTGCAGACGTGCCAGGGTTCGGGGCGCTGGGGCCGGCGAGGCGCTGGGCGTGGGATGAGAACCCAGATGGAGGTGCCGAGATACGGGGTGTGGGCTGAGGTGCTGAGGTGTGTCTGGGCTGGCAGGTCCGAGGCAGGATGGGGTGGTTTGGGGCACTGCTTTTATCAGCACACCTTCCAGATGGATAGAGAAGCCACAGGGAGGGATGTGTCATCCCCAGTAAGTGCTGATACAACCCTTCCTCCTCCCCAGCTGCTGCCAGGGCAGTGTGAGCACTGCTGGAAGAAACAGCAGGGCTGGGGCCACAGCCACCCCAGCACCCCAGTATTAACCGTGGCAAAGCCTTCTTCAGACTGGATTTACAGGCAATATTTCCCCTTTAAGTCAACCTTTCTCCCTTTTTTTTTTTTGTTTTGTTTTGCTTTTTTACCCCAAACTTGATGCCAAGAGCCCCCAGTACCCAGGAGGATTAAGGACAGCCAGCACCCAAGCCCCAGCCTCACACCCACCAACCAACAGCACACAGATGCCACCAACACCTCGCCCAGGCAGGGACAAGGGGGTTTCCACCCTCTGCAGATCCCAAACTCTTCGTTTCCCCCCCCAGAGCAGGGGGCTGGGCTGTGGCTGGGGCTGACGTCGCGTGCGAGGGGCAGGCAGGGAGGGAAACCCTCACCCAGCTGAGGCTCTCGAAAACATGAAAGCAGAAAGCAGCAGTTCTTGGAAACAACTCAGAGCCGTGGGAGGTGAGAAGCCTTTCCACCCGCCAGCTACACGCCCTGCAAAGGGGGGGCAGGTTCCTGGGCTGTCCCCACTCCCAGCATCGGCCCATTGCTCTCTCTGTGGGGATATGGGGAAAGGAGAATTTGGGGAGGGAAAAGTGGCCACGGAGAGGATTTGTGCCTATGCTGATTGAGGCTCTGCCAGAAAAACCCTCCAGGAACAACACGATGGGAGCAGGCAGAGTGTGGTGGGAGGGGGATATGAAATGCTCTTGCCTGGCTGGAGGGAGCCCAGCTACAAGCCTCCTCTTCCTCCTCCTGGCCCAAGCCCAGCAGATGCTGCAGGATGGGGACACACTCCTGACATTCACTGCGGTCACGCCAAGGAGGGACACAACCAAAAGCACCAAATTTGATGCATAGACCCAAAAGGAGCAGGGCAGGAGACACCAACACCAACAGACATCACCAGCACCTCCCCAGGCATTCACAGCACTGCTGTGGGCAAGTGGGCAACAAGGGGGGACTCAGGGACCCCACTGCCTCTCGGCTCTTCAGGCATGGGAACCCAAGCTACAACCCTTCCTCATCCTCACCCTCCCTTTCATCATTCAGCCCAGGACAGGAGAAAATTAAACTGCAATGTAAGAGCGGGGAGGTCCATGCTGCAGGGCAAGGGCTGCAGCCCCAGTGCCCCACTCCAGCATCCCACTCCCTCCTCTAACTCACCTTCTTTGCTGAGAGAGAAGAAAACCAGCTCTGTTCACCCAAACTTCCTCAGCATTAAACTTCAGAAAGCAATTTTACACTCAAAGCAGTCAAAGCCCTCGCTAGGCAACTGGAGAGGGCTCTGCAGGTCCCAGCAGAGCTGCCCTGCACCCAGTCCCACCTCCCCAGTGCTGGTTCCCCAGGCTCTGTGCTCACTTGCAGCCAGAGGAATGGATTTTACCCCAGGTCAGCATGGCTGGGTCTAGATGTGCATCCCCACAAGGGTTGTGTTGGGTGATTAAGTCTTCGTGGTCTCCCTTTCCTCCTCAACACAGTGACCAGGACAGCAGGGATGGGGTGGAAGTCAGAAACAAGGCATTAGGGGCAAAGGAGATTTAAGAAGGTGGGAAGAAAGATTAAGGAAGACTGAATGGCAGAAAGAAAAAAAATGAATCCAAAAGGGAGGGGTTGCATTAAAGGGGAAAAAACCCACACCACACAAAAAACCCCAACTTTGCACAGGAGTTCCCAGGAGATGGACAGAAAGGGGCTGGTGCTGCAAACGGGAGCTTGGAGGAAAGCAGAAGTGACAGCAGAGAGGAGGTGATGAGAGTGGTGGGAAGGGAAGGCAGCCAGCAGGTGGGTGTGCTGGGGGAGGCCCTGGAGATGCTCCCATTTACCCAGGAACAGACTAAACAGCCTGCGTAGCTCCCAGCTATTCATTTTTCCATGTTTTCCCTCTCGTGGATTATTTTGCAAGCAGCTGGGGATGAGAGAGGGCTTTGCACCAGGGCTGCAGCTCGGCAGAGTCAGGCTCTTGCTAAATAGAGAGCTGCAGAGAAGGGAGGAAAAAAACCAAGGAAATTCCACAGGAAGTTCAAATATTTTATTACTTCCTGTTTGTACAGAGTATGTCAACACTTGGCACCCGCCGTGCCACTTGTTTAGAGCTAAGGTGTCAACTTGAAAAAAAATGTCCTTTTTTCTCTCCAGATCTAACCCAGAAGGAGCCTGAGCAGAAGAAAAAGAAAAATCTGAGTGAGCCAGACACTCGGAGGGAGCCTACGTGAGGGCTCAGGGGGGATGCTCAGGGACTGAGGTGGAGCAGCCGAGACTCAGCCAAAGGCACCACTGTCACCAGCCCCACACACGCCCCACTGCTGCTCCTCACTTCTCTGTGGGTCCTTCAAACAAGCACACTTGGGTGTCTGCAACACCAGTTCTCCTGGTCCCCCCCACCTCCAGGCTCCTTCCTCCAGCCCTGTGAAGGGCTGTGGCTGTCACCCGCTTCACCACCATCTCTTGCCCATCTCGACTCGGTTTCAAAGTCCTCAGAAGTTTTTCTGGGCTCAGCTTTAGTTAAAAGGCTTGCTCAAGGGCTGAGATGAAGCGATGGGACATGGGGGGAAGATGAATGGGATGCTCAGAGGTGGGGCGTGGAGCCCAGCCTCATTTCTGGCCCCAAAAACCCCACGAGAACGTTCGCTGGAGGAATTTCACTGCATCTGAGAAGACGATGCCCAGGGCTTTCCCAGGATGCCCAGACAAATGGCCAATTCTTTCCACATGAAGGGTGCTTTGCTGCCCGCTCACACCAAGCCCACATCCAGCCTGCAGCCCTGGCCAGCACCCATCCAGGAACCAGCACACACCGTGTCCTGCTCGTTTGCAACACCACAGCCAAGAACAGGGAGGGGGAAAAACCTCATCTATTTTTGCACCCACATATAATGTACCTATAGATACACATACATATACAGCTATATGAAAAATATCTGCCTACACGTGTGAAAACTGCAGATCCTGCGGGCAGCTCCCACCTCCCCAAGCCAAGCAGGGAAGGGCAGCACCAGGCATGGAGTTTGGCCAGAGCTGGTTGTTGCCGGGGCTCTGCCGGCTCACCGAGGGGTGCAATGCCGCAGAGCCACCCAGTGGCAGGTTAACCAGGAAAACCACGCTGGGTTTCCACCAGCCAGCCTGGATCGTTTTGCAGCCGGTATTTCCACACCGAGGGTTTCTGCAGAAGACTGCAGGGAGGGGGCAAAGGGCATCATTCAATTAATTTTATTTAAATTTTCACATTTGTGCAAAAGTGCAATTCGAAGTGTGGCAAGAAAAAGAGGGTGGTTTATTGCATCACTTTTCTTCCAGTGCAAGACACTGGATTTTCCTCAAGCATGGATACAAGCCCCAGGTCAAACTTGGGGTCAAAATATGACCTTACTGCCAACAAATCTGTGATCATCTGAAAAAAAAAAAAAAAAAATTAAAAAACCCCACAGCTTGGGTCTAAACTCCTTCAACCAACAATTTATGAGCTGTAGGGGTGCAGGGATGGAGGTGAGATCGCCCTTTGGGGCCCACACAAGCCAAGGGCATAAACAGCAAATAAACACCACGCAGACCTCCCTAGGCAGCCTTTACCTCCAGCACAGCCATTTAAAGGTCCACAAATGAAGAAAAAGAATAAAAATTAAAAAAGCAGGAAACTGCTGACCTTGCAGCTCGGGATGGTGTCCCGGGGAGGGCATCCCTCGGGCACACCACGGCAGAGCCAGGGCGAGCAGCTCCATCCTCCTTTCACCTAATTATGCCAAACAAAGGCAGGGCCCCAACCCACACAGCGCCCACGGCTCAGCCCCCCAGCTCCCTGCCTGGCTCCAAAGCCTTCACTCCATATCAGGAGAATTAAATTGAAGCTGGGGAGTGATGGACAGAGATGTTGAAATGCAGGAGGAGCGGGTGTGGTTCAGAGGGGGTTTGGCGAGCGCTGGCTGTGGGTGAAGTCAGAGCAAACCCAACGCTAAGAGTAGCACCTATCTCACTTTGTATTATTATTTATGTATTCCTGATTATTATTATTATTAGAAGGATCTGATGCAGCAGATAAGAGGCTGAGCCAGGAGTCAGGAGACTTGGTTTCTATTCCTGACCTGGAAGAGTTGTGAAATTCCCAGCCCAAGCCCTACCTGCCTTCCCGTCCCAACCCCGGGCTCAGCCCGTTCCTGGCGCTGCAGCACCCACCACGACCCACGTTTACTCACCACCTCAGCCCCACAACAGGGCCCTGCCTTGTGTTTGGGGCTTAAAAGAAAAACCAACAGTGTCGTATCGCCTGGGCTTTGCAAATCCAGCCCGGCAGCTTGACAGGCTCCCATAAAGCCACTGGCACTCCAAAATAAAAAAACAAGGGGGAAGAAAATCCAAACAACTCTCATGCAAATAAAACCCCCTCGCCAAGGTAACAGCCTCTACCTGGCCTGACATCAAGGGGCACCGATGGCCCAACGACAGCATCAACAGAAAATATTTTCTAAAGCATATTTAGAAGGATCAAACTGTTTCCCTTCAATTTGGGCACCGACAGCTTTACACACAGGGGGAACAAACTCTGCTTTATAGTCCCCGGGGTGGTGCTGAGCAGGCAAGAAAGCAAAGCCTGAGCAAAAAGCTGGAGATGGAGGCCCTGGGGACGAGATCCCACTACACAGAGGATCCCGCAGGGCAAATGATACTCCTGGCAAAAGGAAACCCCTCCAGCCGACGGCACCGGAGCCCTTCCCCGCACTCCTCGGATGGCAGGAGCTGCCAAGGTGAGCTCCAACTGGTCCTACACAAAGAACCAACCCAGGTCTGTTCGGAGCTGCCTCTGCAAATAAGCCACCCTCAACCAAGAGGCCCCGTCCTGTGCCCAGACACCTCCTCGATGAGAACAGAGCGACGTTTCTGTGGTTGAATTGTCTCTTTGGTTTTCCCAGGCAGCGCAGCCCCCGGCCGCGGGCGCTGCCAGCCAGAGCCTTTGACACCCCGAAAGCGAAACCACCTCTAACCAAAAGGGGAAGGTGCTCGCCGGGCTCTCCTGGGCCCATGCTCACAGACAGGCAAATACAAGCACAGCACGAAGGAAACCTGCAAACGTTTTTAGTCTAATAATCAGCCCCTCGGGCCCGGAGCCGGGCGCAGCAGCGCTGGCTCTGTAACCCCCTTGCCCACCACCAGGTTTAAGTCTGTCTTATTTTTGCTGTCAAAATCCAAAGCATTTCACCCACGTCCCAGCCACCACGAGGACTGGAGGGATAAAACCACCCCTCCAGAATGAGGCAGGGAGTGAGACGGGAGCCGGCAGCGGGCAGGACGCACATCACGCCGCAGGGAGAAGATAAAAGCGGCGAAGC
>NW_008601581.1:22548-24033 GCF_000691845.1 Merops nubicus
CTGCCCCCTTCAGCCACGGAGAGTGCAGCCCCCCCCAGCACGTCCTCCCCCGGCCCCGACCCCGCGCGCTTCTCCGCGGCTGCCAAATAAAACACGGCACTTACTGCGTGGCTCCCGGGGCCCGTCCACGGTCACCTTAATGGCTCGGGGATAGGTAGCAACTTGGGTGGGGGTGGTGAACACGGTGATTGTCCGGGTAAAGCTTTTTCCTGAGGAGGGTTGGGAGAAAAAAAGACAGAAAACAGGAGAAATGAGGATATGCGCATGGGTTCGGCTCTCGCGGGAGCGAAAGGCTCCTGCTGGAGCAAGCTCAGACACAAATATCCACATCCACCGAGCTCCAGCACACACATCATTTAATTTTATGAGACATTATTGCCGAGACACAAAGCTCGGCCGGCTCCCGCTGGGGTTGAGCTGGCTGCAGCAGAGAGAGGCTTGGACCTGGTTCAGAGCGGGAGCCAGGACCTTCCTGGATGGAAAAGTGACTTGTCCCCCCTCCCCTGCCCTGTCCCCATACCGACCCCTCCACCCACTGCAGCTTCCTGGTGCCTTCCCTCTCAGATGCTTCCCCTTTTCCCATGGGAATCTGGCCCTGAAACGCAGCGCTGGACACAGGATCCCTTCTGTGAGGGGTGGATTTGGGTCCCGAAGCCCATGGATGCTCCTGCAGAAACAAGCTTGTGAGGTGGCATCCGTCTGCAGGGAATGGGTGCTGGTGCTTGTGGGGGAGTCCTGGTGGCTTTGGCCCAGCGGATGCACCCACACAGGGATGTTTGGAGGGGAGCTGTGCCAGGCTCTTGGCTGTATGGGGACTAAGGCCAGAAACTGGAAACTGCAAAATGGGAACTGAATCCAGCCAGCTTTGGCCACCAGAAGTGGACACCAGACAGCCGGCTGTGGGGACTGTCCCCTGTCCCAGCCCTGACCAGAGAGCAGGAACTCGCTGCTGGAAAGAACAGATACCATCATAGGGGCTTTTGGGCATGTGTTGGAAGCACCAAACTTGTCATCCTTTTGAGCAAAGCAGTGAAAAGCTCTTGCTAGCTCAATATTGTAAGAACACAACCCTTGTGCTGGCAGAACAGGTTTCCATCTGTAGCCCAAAAATGCTTTTGGCATCACAGAGGGTGTTATCACCCCTGCACCCATATGCCACCCTGCTGTCCCCGCCCAGCACCCACCCTGATCCTAACCCCAGTCACCTCCTGCAGCCTTGGCATCCCCATCCTGGACTCTCTGCCCTCTCCTTGCCCAGTCTCAGCTGCCATCATCCACTCGATGTCCAGCCAACGGGTAGGCTGTGGGAGAGCAGAGGCCCTTCCCAAGGAGAAGGGCACCAAAGAGCCTCTGCTCTCCCACAGCCTTCCCCGATTCAGGATTCCCTTGGGTAAAGCAGAGAGGTTGCACATGCAGGGGAGCAAACCACTCTAAGCAACCTCCCAAGAGCAATTCCCATGGGATTTCAGAGATATTGAGCATTTC
>NW_008601581.1:24065-27940 GCF_000691845.1 Merops nubicus
AATGCCCCTTACCTCCTCCAGCCATTATTTCACAAAGAAAAGCAGTAAGAGAACACTTTTCCCTTTTTCCCTAAAGGGATTAAGGGTTTTTCCAGATCCTGACCATCATCTATCTACAGGATTGGACCTGAGAATACCCATAACAAAACAAAGCAGCATTTATACAGCTAGAAGAAAAAAAAAATATATATAAAAAAATAAAGACAATAATAAAAGGAAAAATGAAAATATCTCCTCCAGAGAACATCTTCCAATTATCCCAGGTGGGAGAGTTTCTCTACAGGAGCATCGAGGGGGGAAATTCTGGCTTGAAAGCCGACAGCATCCACATCCAACCTCAGGACTACACGCTGCACAAACCTTCAGCTCATTTTCTGCACAAAAAGCAACGTTTTTTCTCCTCCCAAATACAATTTTAATCTCCACGAAACAATCCCACTGACAACCTGCACGGAAGAGCCGAGCTGCCACGGCACAAAGGCTCCCGGGCGCCTGCACGGCCACGTAAAAACCAACCAATGCTGAGTACTTGTTGGCAAAACGTTTGCAGAACCAAAGTGGAGGGATGAGGATTATTAGGAGTAATTATTTCGGAAATTCGACGGGAGGAGAAGCAAGGGAAAGGAGCCGGCAGCGTGCAGGCAAGCCTGGCTGGTGAGCCACACAATCCTGCACGCCCAGGAGCTGAGCCCAGCAGCTCTGTGCCTGCGTCTCTTTTTTTTTATTTTTAATTATTTGTACTTTTTTCTTCTCCATGTGAAATAACTTCACTGCATTTTAGTTCCCCCCCCCGGCTCGCTGCAGATACAAACACCTCGCCAGGGGAGGAGAGCTGCAGCACGTAGCCAGCCAGGCCGTTTCTGCGCCTCTTAACAGCTCTCAAAAATCCTCCCATGAATTGAAAATGACAATTATTACTCAGCATCATTTTTACTCATTTCCCGCCTTCTCAGGAAGCCGAGCTGAGGTTACTCCCTCCCGCCGCACCCCAGCCCCAGCTCGCTGAGTGCCCGGGGCTGGATCCCAGCTCCTGGGTGGGTTTGGGAGCACCCAGGGCTCCCCGGGATGCTCCCGCGGGGATATTCCGGCCGGGAGACCAGCACCCCGCTGGCCTTCGCTTTCATTTTATACAGTACAATGCGAGCAAAAATGGGGTCTTTTGGGTTGCTTTTTTTCATTTTAAGAGAGCAGTTTAGAATGAAACTGGCCCTTCTCCCCTCCCTTTGTCTCACACATTGAGATGGTAATTTTGGAAGGGGGAGTCGGGGGTTAAGGACCTGCTCTTCCCAGCTCACAGCACCGGGGAAAGTTCCCAGAGACGTTAATACTAAAAACGCCCAAATTCGGAACCATTTCAGCTCCTGTTTTGAAAACGAGAGCCTGTCTGCTGCTTATTTTCAGGGCTCCTGCAGCTCAGGCTGTTCAGGGGGCCGCCTCCGCCAGTTTACAGACACACACGTCGGCGCATCAGAGCCGCACCAGCATCCGTGGGCACACACAAAGCTCTGCTCCAGCAAAATAGTTCTGCTGCGAATCCACATTTCTGCCAGAATAAACGAAACCAGCACCGGGCTTTCAGAAATTAAGCCGAACAAAGGAAAGTAAGCGTGGCACCCAGAAGCAAAACGCAATAGAAACGATTTTTCAAACTAAATAGGTCTGAAAGAGCCAGAAAAGCTCGGCCGTGCCTGGGGAACTAACCCCACGCTTTCCACGCTGAGAAAACCCCACTGTGCCACCTCCACGGCAGCCGCGGGGAGCCCCGATGGGGTTACTTCCCTCCAAGTCTTACAAAGCCTCATCCCACAACAATATATTAAAAAAATAAATCAGCACTTCAGTTACGCTCCTTTCTCCGAAGCCTATTAGAGGCTGTGAAGAGGTTTCTACTACTGTAATGAGTATTTGCCAGGACTCTGCCCGGGGAAAGAGACTGTTCACCCAAGTGCTTCCCCAGACTGTAAACTACTGTTAATTCAGAGCTTAGGACTGCAGAGGAAGAGAGTTAATAATGAATTCAAGAGTCAAGCTGAGATTGGGTTGCATTCGGTTTAGAAATTTGTGTAAGGAGGAAGGAAAAAAAAAAAAAAGTAATCGAGCCTAAGAGAATAATTGATTACAGAAATGAAAGCTTAATTCATAAAAGAAAAACATTTTCCACCCATCAACCTGCAACCAGTTAAGTGGAGAGTTTTAAAGAAACTGCAACATGGAGAAGGAGCCAACAGGAAAAAGGAAATGTATGAAAGAATGTAAACTATTCAAGTTTCATAAAGAGGAACAAGTAAACAGTTATTACATGCAAATAATTCTTAACATCACTGCTTTTAATTAATGCAGAGAAGCCAAAATATATCTGACGTTGTGTGTATACGTTCGAAGCCTTGGAGAGAACGCTGCCATATGGCCATTGAAATAGAGTATCCTTATTTTTGTTTAAATGCGCACTGAAGTGCTTTGATCTGCAGCGTTCATTGCTAATGAAATGCTGAAATTCTGTTTATAGCCTTTGAAAGCCAGGTAGGGTTCAGCTGCGAGGGACGAGGCGGGAGGGAAGGGCTCTGTTCCCGACACCCGCTGCCCTTCAAGACGTTTCGGGGGATTTATTTCCCTCTCCTCATATGACGCAGCCCGATTTTTTTCCTCGACTATTTGTTTTGAAAAAGCCGGCAGCGTGATCCGTTTCGGGCTCAATGCCGAAGCCAACCTCTGCGGCCAGCAGGTAAAATTTCTCTCCCGCTTTTCCATGCGACAAGCGTGGAGAAAACGAACGAACCTTCCCAAAAAATCACCCACAGCTCTGCCCTGCGCCTGTCTCCCGACAGATCCGAGCCCGTCTTCCCCGCTGCTCGCTGCGGTCCCTCCGTGCCGAGCACCGGGTTATTATTTTTCCTTTAAACACTTGAATTTTCACCGTTTCTGAAGGAGCTGCCAGGTGGGTTTCGGCCCCTGAGCACATTCACCTGCGGAGGGGCCGCACCGCGCACCCACCGCTGCCTCCTTTAATCCCGCTGAGGAGACAAATCTGGGAGGATTCGGGATAAATCTGGGGAAGATTTAGGCTGCCTGCCAGCCCATGCACCTGAGAGGGGTTGCTCTACCCCACCGCCGAGGTTTACAACGAGTTCTTTTTCCTTACACCATCCTTTCCCGACACGTCGGCAAAGGGAAAACCCTCGGGACGCGCGGGGCAGACCCGAGGGGGCGGCCGGGGCTGCTCCCGCATCCCTCTCGGGAATCACTTCGGGGCTGGGGGTTCCTCCCTGCAGGACAAGCCGAGCCCGCAGCAACGAAACCACCGGCCCTACAGAAACACGCCGCTAAAAAGAAAATAAAAACTAAACCTTTTAATTTTAATTTTTTTTCCCCTGTCTTTAAAAAGCCAAATAAAGAGGGCAACCATTTCCCGGCCGGTACCTACCCCTGCCGCTTCTCCCAACAAATCTGAGGTCGTTAAATCTCGCTACTTGGTTTTTCATCACGGCGGAGGCGTTGCGGAGCTCGGCCGAATAGTTTTCGTCGTTCCCTGCCATCACTGTGACCACCGTCCCATCGGGCACATCTCCGAGGGCTACGACCTAGGGCAGGACGAGAGGATTTTAGGCTAAAATTTACCGCGGTCGGAGCTAACCTGCTTTATGGTTCCCTTCCCGAAACCCTCCCCCAAAAAAGCAAAGCAAAACCAAAAGCAAGCCGAGCCCCCGAGGAAGGTTAAAAAATCGAAGAGTGGAGAGGAAAATGAGCTGAAAAGGAGCGAGGGGTTTCCACGGGGAGGAGGGGGTGGGGTCCCAACCCCGCCGGGGAGATTTGTG
This sequence comes from Merops nubicus, assembly GCF_000691845.1. Classification (NCBI taxonomy): domain Eukaryota; kingdom Metazoa; phylum Chordata; class Aves; order Coraciiformes; family Meropidae; genus Merops; species Merops nubicus. The sequence continues at coordinate 27,878 of NW_008601581.1, forward strand.
CTTTTATTTTGTTTGATTCGGGTAAAAAAATACCAAAACGCTGCCGAGAGCAGGGCGGCTGCG
>NW_008601582.1:0-12722 GCF_000691845.1 Merops nubicus
CCTGCTCTGGAGAGATCCCAAACCCTGTCCTCTCACCCACTGTGGGGCCAGGACTCCACAGCCAGCAGCACACGAGGCTGCCCTGGGCTGAGGAGAAGCCCCAGCAGCAGCAGGAGGCAGGGAACTCATCTCCCCACGTATCAGAAAAGGGGAAGGAACCTGGAATCTGCCCGAGTCACAACAGAGCAGAAGCTTGGACACAGGGAGCTGACTGGGGAGAGTCTGGACTAGCCACAGACACCTCAAACTGCTGATGTCTGTTGTCAGTACACAGAATCATGGAATTGTTTTGGTTGGAGAAAACTTTCAAGATCCTCAAACCCAACCATCCCCCAGCACTGCCAGGTCCCCACTGCCCCGTGTCCCTCACCCCACATCTCCAAGGCTTGGAAACCCCTCCAGGGGTGGGGACTCCACCACTGCCCTGGGCAGCCTGGCACAGCCCTGGGCAACCCTCCAGGGCAAGAAATTGTTCCTCAGCTCCAACCTCAATCTCCCCCGGGGCAACTTGAGGCCCTTTTCCCACATAGGCAAATAGACCTGTGTCACCAGGGTCCATGATGCCGACAGAGATGCTGCCCCTGACCAGGGGAACCAGGTTTCCTGACCTCACCACCTCCAGGTTCACGTCCTGTAGGGTTTGCTGGGTGGAGTCTTCTCCTGCTGCTTGCAGGAATACAGGCATAGACAATTCTTCCCAGAATGAAGATCTCCTTCTCATTTTTAGAGATGATTCTCACCTGACCTGTGCATCACTCCTGTCTCTGGAGTAAGCACTCCCAGCCCTGCACTCCTCCCACCTACAGGACACGTGCCCAGAAGATCGAGACGCTGTTCGACTGCTCAGGTATTTGCCTTCACTCACACAGCAATCTGAGAATAAGTTATTTAATGATTACTGCATAATTATAGTTCTGCTGATCCCTGGTGAACTGAAATCCGCAGACAATGCCTATCAAATGAATCACTACAGATCTCTCTAAATGACACGGTGAGATGGGCCAGTGTCATGAGGAAATTCAGAAAAAGCCTCCAGTTTCTGTACAAGGAGACTGAATCCAGCTGGAGTCATGGCTGTGCAGAGGCTAAGAAGGAGCACACCACAAGATTGGACTTGGAAGTCTCCAGGAGAAACACAGAGCCACACAGTGCTGCAGGTTGGGGGACAGAGAGGAAGACAAGGGTGAAGCTCAGTGAGTCACAGAGGAGGGACTGGCTCTCAGCTGGCACAGAACTGGTGGGATGGGAGGTGCACAGTGCCAGTTCAGAAGTCCTCGTGCCAGTGCCCCAAGGAAGGGGCTGCACTGACTGCCTGGGGAGCTCTTCAAAGACAGGCTCAAGGAACAGAACCCTGCTGCCAACAGCCTACAGGAAAACAGAGGCCCCAGGCACACACACCAGTGGGTTAAGATAAACACCCAAATGTGCTTCTCAGAGGAGTCACTGATCATCTCCTGCAAGGAACACAGACCTGCCAGACTGTGGTAGCTCGTGTCAGACCCAAAACCAGTAAAATTATAAACATCAGAACTGCCATCACCTGTTATTTACATATTGGGATCCTACCTCAGAAGATGACCCCCAAACCAAGGCCCATCACACCCAACCCTGCTGAGGTCAGTGGCAGACTGGCCTGGCTGCTGAAGGCTCAGCACAGCTCACCCAGGTCCATGCCACAGTCGTGCTGCACAGCTGAACTGCTATAGCATATTGGAAACAGAATATCAGCATGGAAGAATTGAAAATAACACTTCTGGAAAGAGAAATATCTTCTCTGCTCTTTTAGATACCAATACACCCAAGCCCAGCTGAGATAGCCCTGGACTGGCCAAGCTCCTCTTGCAGCCCCTCCCCAGCACGGAGGATGCCCACACTGACCTCTCTACACCAGCCTTTCACTGCCCAAAGAGGCACAACCAACCAGCAACTTCTGACACATTGAAAATTAAATACATCTTCACCTGCAAAAGGACAAACAGGACTTCTCCTCAACGCCAACCAACAAGAATCACCTCCAAGCAAGCAAGAAGCGTGGGCAGCCAGAGCGGGGACACCAGATAGGGTCAGAGCCAGGGCAACTGGCTTCACCAATGCCAACCACAGCCCCTGCTTGTTACACAGGACAACAAAATGAAACCAGCACCAAACCAGCTGTTAAACTCACCAAGCTTCATCACCAGAACTGCTTTGGTTGCAAAATATTTTTGCAAAAAATGCAGCACCAACCCCTGGGAGAGACACAGAAAAGTGGCCACTGGGAGAGCCCAAGGGGATTTCACACGAGAGCTGCGCCAGCTTTTTGGCTTTTTCTGCATGGCGCAGAACTGAGGTTTGTCTCTGTAACACCAAGGACAAACCCTGCTGTTAAACTCACCAAGCTTCATCACCAGAACTGCTTTGGTTGCAAAATATTTTTGCAAAAAATGAGGGGTCCTCAGAAGCTCAATAACGAGCTCCAAGCAGAACCCCTCCCACCAGGGCTGCAGCTCCAGCCAGGGACACGAGGTGAGTCTTGGCACCTTCCTCCTCCCTGCCCCCTTCCCAAACAGCACAGGGACCACAGAGGGGCTAAGGGAAAATAGTCCTACCTCCAAGAAAGGTTTTCCCAAGGGAAAATCCTACACAAATTGGAGAGCGATGGTTTCAGTGCCTGGCCTGGGGATTTAATTTAAAGTGAATTTTTGTAGGGTATTTTATACAACTGTGAACAAAGCCCATAAAGGACCCGAGGTCCCTTTCCCAGTTGCAGGGACACTGGTGTGTCCTGGACGTGGTGATCTATGTGTTATGTCTTTTACTGACATAGAAGAAGAGAAATAATAGAAAAAGTTGCTTTTTCTTCAAAATGCCAACCTCTTAGCCATTAATTCAATGTGCTGTTTTAAACCAGCCACACTTATACAAGATACTGCTCTGATTTCAGCAGGCATCTATTTTCTAAGCTCAACTCCAGGTTAAGAAGAAAAGAGAATTTCCTTACTGCAGAAGATAAGAAATGCACAGAACTCCCTTCAGCTGTAAAATCACGAATTAAAAACATTGAAGTCTCCATTGATTTAGAGGAAATGCTGTTGGATCCTAACTCCAAAGTTCCTTTCTCCAGTCTGAGGGACATTTGCTCCTGTACTTGCAGCCCTCTGAAAAGCTCAGCAGCAAAGGGGCTGGTACCAGCTGTAGGTTTTATGGGCTAAATAAATCAAAGCTGTAGGTCGCTGCTGTACTGTGAGGAGCCTTAGTTTATGTGGGGTTACTGCATGAAATTTGTGGCTATATTCCCCACATCCCCAGTAATTGAAACATTTTACTCTTTTTTTTTCTCAGAAGAGCATCTGAACAGAGTAAATTAATAGAATATCAATGGTCAAGTTTGTGAGCTGTGTTTTATCTCTGAATAAAGTTGGTAAATCTAAATATTGCCTGGTCTAAAAAGCTGAATATATTTTTATTTGCCAATTTCTAAGAAATGGTCTGTAGCTGTACCTCTCTGCACAGTAAAATTCAGATTGCTGTAGCTGCTTCACAGCAGAACACTTCTGAAGTCCAGACATCAGCCTTGTTGACTGGGATAATATTTGGAAAAAAAGGATATTTCTGAAAAATTCACCCTAGGCCTTTTACACCAAATATTTCCAATCTTCCAAGCACTATCTAAGCATCTGATGCTAATGTGGAGGTTTTTTTGGCTGAGGTTTGGAAAAGCCCTGAGAAGAGTAAGCTTTTATACTCCATTTATTATTTAAAATCCAGTCAAAATCTCAATTTATAAACCTGCAGGCTGAATTAAGGGTAACTTCTCTCTTTCAGAGGCTTATTGAAGCACCTCAGCACTTTGCTACTTGTGCTGTTCAGTGCAGAGGATAATTAGAGTTCCTAGTGTTCACAGGAAAAGCTCATTTTTAAATCTCTGAATCTATTTTTAGCTTTCTTGCAGCCAAAAAAAAAGATTATTTCTTTTTTTATTTCTAATTTTCTCCAATTCACAAACTGTTCAGACACTTAGGAACACGCAGTAGCTCCCAGGAAATGTAAATAGAAGCTGTGGAGACCATCTCTATGCTTATGGTAATCCCTAAATTTGAGTACATTTGACACGACAGAAGGACAAATGCTTTTCACATCATCATTATTTGCCTCCAAGCAACTAAATAATCTAGAATTTATCTGATAAATTATCTCTGTTGTGGGATTTCCCAACCTGTTGGGCTATTTGCTTAAACACTGAAGGTCTCGACTGAAAATCTATTCCATGATCTTAATGAAAACTCTTGATATCCCTGATCAACAGCTAATTCCTTTTTAAAGACCTGTGAGCTTTGGTCTTCAGAATTTGTTATGAAAATAAGTTCTACACTAAATATTTAAACAAAGTGGTTTGCATTAAGTCTAAAATTTGCCACTGGTTGGTGGAAGTGAAAGCTCTCACTGCATTCCAGCACTCCCAGTCTTCATCCCACTTGACACTCACAGTATTCTTTGGATTTTCAGTTTTTTCTAAGTTAATTTACTTCAAAGTTTTCTACCCTTTGAAAAGAAACAAGCTCCAGAATTGCTCTGGCCACAGGAGCTCCTTGCCCTGGTCGGGGCACGGGCAGCTGCTGCCTCCAGCAATAAAGAAATAAGTTCCACACATGACCTTGAATGATTTAATCATTCTAATTAACTGATACCTCAGTTGAACGCCTGGACATGCTTCCAGACATGCTTCAACCTTTCTGATTGACCCAGTTCAGCAGGAATATGCATGTCAACATTGTTAGCTATGGTTATAATTGGAGAATTTGAGAATATAAACAGAAATGCAACAAAACACAACACCAAGGCAACTTCAGGAAGGATCCACAGCAAAGATCATGGGGTTGGCTTTTCCCCTTTGTCTATAACCATCCTCCCTCCCAACACACATATACTCTTAGGCATTTAAAGTTCCTTCCAAATGCCAAGGAGAAATGTTACTGGCCCTGCTCAGATGTGTTATTGCTACCTTGTCCCACATCAGTCACTTATTGTCAAATAACTCAGAATAAAGCTCAAGCTGGCAAACAGACCTGGAGAAAATTCTCTGTAACTCTCAGTAATTGCTACCTGGAGCAGCAGTGGGCATCCATATGGAAGGATCTCCAACCCCACCTCTCACTGAGTTATTATGACCTACCTAAATGGAGCATTTGGCCATTTATCTTATTCTGTATGGATATATGAATTGAAGGTGTTGAGGTTTTAACTCTTCTGGGCTCCTGGTCTCAGCAATATGTGAGGAAATTAGTCCCCCAGGTGTAGCTGAGGTGGAAAGAGAAGGGTTTCAGTGTTTCTGTTCAGCTGTACTGTACGTCTGCATCTCACCCTGGGCAGGAACAGGGAGAGAAGAAAGGGTTTTACCTTGCCTGTGAAGCCCATCAGGGATGGCTGAAAGTTTTCAGAGCTGTTTTCCATTGGGAGCGTGATCACTCCGTTAACATGCCCTGGATGAACACACCTTGATCTGTGAGAAAGGTCCCTGAGGAACCAACTCCCAGATTTAGAAACCTGCTTCTCTAATTCTCTGAGTTCCAACATGCTGATCAGGAGCTGGGCATCCACCCCAGTGTCCATCTCCAGGACAGGCCCCTCCCATGAGGATCCCCTCTCCTGCAGCAGCCAGTCCTGGCAGCCCAGCTTACACAGGGTAAGCAAAACCAAGGGCTTAGACCAGAAACCCCATCCCTGAAGTCAGAGCACACACAGAGAGGGGAAAAAAGCAAAATCACCGTCAGACTGTAACAGTAGAGGTGCACCAGAGATATTATGAGCTTCCAGGTGGGACAAGGCATCACACAAAGATTTGGCTTGGCTTTACAGAGCCAGGATACCACGTAGGGCATTTCAGATGCCACAAACCCCACAGGGGTGACCCTGGATGTCCCCTGCAGCCATGACAAATCACGATGGCTCAGATGTGTGGCCACCCCTACACAAGGGATTTGGAGGTTCCCAGAAGAGATTCCAAATCTGCTCCCCGTCCATCAGCCTCCTGAGATGTGGAGGAAGAGAAGCAGGGGCTGGATGAGCAGATGAGGACAATGACTGCACCCCCAGGGGCAGGACTGGGACTGGAAGGGATGTCCCCAGTGAAAAACCAAGTCCATGGTTCTCTGCACACTGATATCCACAGGAGACTTTCAGCTTGATCCAAACCACCTTAAATCCACAGATGTCCTCTGCCTGACTGCAGCAGTCATTGAACAGGCTTCTAATGAGTACAGGAATGTTCACTTCAATTTTCTGATGTATCTATATACATCTATTACTCATTTTTTTGGTGCAGACCAGCCCACCTGGCGGAGCCCTAACACAGAACTATGCAAATGGGAGTTTGATTTGCTTAGCAGGCTGCTGTTTGGGAGATAAAATATTAAAATCTTTCTTAGCTAATTGGGCAGCAGCTGAAAGCGTGGACACAACGAATTTCCCTGGAGAGTGTATTTCTTTCTAGAAATGTCAAACATGGTAGGGCAGGCAAAGCTATCGAGTGGAAACTTGGCAGGAACCTGTCACAGATCCAAACAGACTAAACTGCAATTTCTCAGTCAATAAAATCAAAGTGCTGAGCTTAATGATGACACCAAACTATATGAACAGAAGATGATCCAAGCAGTCACAGAACCCCAGCATGGGGGGTTGGAAGGGACCTCTGGAGATCATCTCCTCCCACCCCCTGCTCCAGCAGCTCACCCACAGCAGGGTGCCCAGGTTGGTGCCCAGGGGGGTTTGGGATCTCTCCAGAGCAGGAGACTCCACAGCCTCTCTGGGCAGCTGCTCCAGGCTCTGCACCCTCACCCCAAAGAAGTTTCTCCTCCTGCTCAGGTGGCACCTCCTGGGTTCCAGTTGGTGCCCGTTGCCCCTTGTCCTGTCCCTGGGCACCACTGACCAGAGTCTGGCCCCAGCCTCTTGCCCCCCGGGGGCCCTTTAGCTCTTGCTCAGCACTGATCAGTCTCTTCAGCAGCATCATAGTTTCTGTAGCTGTGTAGAGACATCTATACACAGACTAAACCTGTGGGATTCCAACAACCACTCAGCTCCCTGCCTGGATTCACAAGGCCTCGGGCAGAGCAGATGAGGAGGACAGTGGGACCTGCTGGGCTTGCAGGGGTGTGAGCTGGTGCTGCAGCCCTGAGCCAGGACACAAAACCAACCTAAAACCTGACTTACACATCCTGTGTTTCCAGTGCTATGGAGCAGAGCTGGGCTCCAGGCCTGGCCCAGGGGCTCCAGCAGCCCACCAAGGGCTGGTGGTGGCAGCAACTCACCCCACATGTCCTCCACCTTTAACCTCATCAATGGAAGGTAGGAAAACCTTCTGCCGTGTCTCAGCTTTGAAAAGGGGAAGTCAGAAACCCACTCCCAGCTCTGGCTCCTGGCCAGGAGAGCCCAAGGGCAGGAGACACCTTGGTGAGGATGCTGCTGCTTTAGCAGCAGAGACCATCTCAGTCCTGGCTGCTTGAGGAAAGAGCTGAATGAACCCACCTTGGTGCTCCTAGCTGGTGGATACTCCCTCTCCTCACAAGGGCCTGGCAAATTTGTTTGTAGAAAAATGGCTTTCGTCTAGAATTCAGACTGTGCTAATCCAAAAGGAAAATTACTTAATTAAAAAAGGGCTATTCCACTCCCTGCTGGCTCCTCGTCCTTGCAGATGGAACCTCTCACCCCAGGTCCACGCAGGAACCCCTCATCTCCTGGGTTTAATGAATCAGCAAACCCATTGTTTACAGGGAAGGACTTCATCCTTCTTCTCCTTAAGCACCAGAACTTCTGGGAAAAGGCAGCGTAGTGCTGAGCCTCTGATCCAGCAGCCCATAGATGGCAGGATGGGACCATCCAACGAGCACTCCCCCCCTCCGTGGTGCCCTGGGAGGATCATCTACTTCAGGAGCTTACCCACAGCAAACAACACATTCGGGTAGCACAGAGGATTGGCCATGAATAATTAGCAAATTGCCATCCATTATTAATTTATTGGAGCCACTGCTTCTCTGTATCTTTCCCGCAAGGCTCAGTCTTTCTGTTTTACAGCTCCTGAATTTATTATTAATAGCTGGATCTCAGACATGGCCAACAAGCCTTCAGTTAGGGACATGATGGGTTCTGTTCTGCTGGTGGGATCTGGGATATTTGTAGCTCCCCAGACACAAGGTACTCCAGCCAACCGGCCTGGTTATCTGCCCCTGGGACAGAAGTGGCTCTGGGTGACCTCGTGCTGGGCATCCCCAGCAGCAGTGGGGCTGTCCTCTGGCCAGGGGTGAGCAGCCACACCCCAGACAAGTTCTCCTCCTGCCCCATCCACCCCGTGGGCACCATCAGGTCCAGCTCCATTCATCTACCATCTCCCTTGCTCAGTCCACGTTGCAGTCACACAAAGCCAGCTTCAACCTGGTCCTCACAGCCCTTTACCTGCTTCATGACTTTCTAGTTGCTCAAGGTTGTCCTTACACATCATGCAAAGCCAGAGCCCTCTGGGCAGCAGGAGAAACAGCCCTTTCCCTGGTAGCCTTGAGTTTTATTCCCACACAGGATGCAGACACCAGTAACAGAGAACCTGCTTCACTCTGGCCCTGAGCGAGGCTCCCAGCTGCACACACCCTGGATGCCATTCCTCTGGTGCAGGGGAGATGCAAGGAAAGACAACACAGATTTTCCAACTCTGCTACGTGTTCTTCTCAAAACCCCACCCCAAGAGCAGCCAGAAGCAGCCAGTTACCAAATCTTGAGTGGTACAGGGCAAGGCACCCAGATCCCCAGCTCTGACGTGCTCCCACTGCAGCCACACGTGGTGACAGGGCTTTGGTCACCCCCTGCCAGGTCTCTGCTCCCTCACTGGGGATCCGAGGGGCTCAGGGCTGGTGGCCCTTTCCAACCACATCTCCTGACGTGCCAGAGACATCAGCATCACTGGGAACATCTGTGAAGCAACGTGATGACCAGATCACAGCTAACCCTCTATCTGACTATCAAAACATTGCAGGCAGCTGTTAACTGCTGATGCTTCCCCATGGGCACCTGAACCAGGGCACACGTTCACCTACCACTGCCAAAAATGTAAGTAGAGTTTCAAGAGAGAAAACTCCTTCTCTCTGAAGGGTTAAGAAGTCCATACTTAAGTTGCTACCCTGTGGTTATTTTTTTTTAAAATGAAAAATAAACTTTTTTTGAGTGATAGAATCATAGAATTGTTTCAGTTGGAAAAGACCTTTAAGAACATCAGGTCCAGCCATTAACCTGACTCTGCCAAGCCCACCACTAAACCATATCCCTCAGCACCTCATCTACTCAACTGTTAAACCCCTCCAGGGATGGGGACTCCACCACTGCCCTGGGCAGCCTCTGCCAGGCCTTGATAACCCTGGTGGGGAAGAAATTGTTCCTCAGCTCCAAACTCAACCTCCCCTGGGGCAACTTGAGGCCGTTTCCTCTTGTCCTGTTGCTTGTCCCTTGGGAGCAGAGCCTGACCCCCCCTGGCTCCAGGCTCCTGTCAGGAGCTGTGCAGAGCCAGAAGGTCTCCCCTGAGCCTCCTTTGCTCCAGGCTCAGCACCCCCAGCTCCCTCAGCTGCTCCTCCCCACACTTGGGCTCTAGACCCTTCCCCAGCTTCAAGGTACTTCAAGATGCTCTTTCCAGATAAGATGTAACACAGACTGAGCCAGGGGTGATCTTCATTCCCAGCTGCCATCTAGACCACCAGCTTCTGTTAAACTCCTCTTGTTTTGACGAGAATTAAAAAATCCCAGTATAAATCACAACACTTTCTCTTGGTCTGCCAGCCACATCTCTGAGCCAACACCACCCCTACACCCCATTCCCTGGGGTCAGGATCAGACCCAGACTTCAGTGTCTTCTCTCTGCCTGTCCTGCTCCACACATCCCACCTCTTTCACCCTGGAGAACATCTGTGTTTCTGATTTGCAACAACACCCTTGGTACTTACACGACGTTTTCAACCTCTGCATCCCAAAGTGCTTTTTAAGGGTGGCTACGTGGTACCTCCACAATTCAAGCCTGACAAAATCCTAGCAGCAGCCAAGAGACAGATTTCAGCTCTGCGCTGCTCAAAATCAAACTAAATCTTCATTTTGCCTTCTCTGAATTGCAAATACACCAAATACTATCTGCTGGCATAATACTCCTTTGTTCTCACCTCTTGCATTTGCTGTTTAAAATAAGTGGAACCTTGCTTCCACTTTGTTAGTGATTTCACAAATCCTAAATGAAATGGTAGCATTCATTTTCATGTTATTTTCTGCTCATTATGTCTCTTCTGCAGCAATTTAGAATACCCTGGCAATACATAGCGTATAGGAAGCATGTCCAGAAGGCAGTTTCATGGCTGAAAGGCAATAACCCTAAGGTTTAAGCAACTGAAAAGCTCCATTTCCACTCAATGAGGAATATCTCTATGTAGAGGAAAGGGTGCAGGATATATTCTAAGGTTTGTCATTCAGTTTTATCACTATTAGAACAGATTAGCACCAAAATTCAACTACGACCATCCCCACATTGCACTAACAGATGGCTAGACATTCAACAACTGTAAAATACTGTAAATTCACAGATAAAAACACCTTTCCAGCAAGACATCTGAGACCCATTTCGGGCAACCCTCACGCTGCGCTAAATATCTCAACGCTTTGTCTTTTAGAATGCTTTTGGTCTTTTCTAAAAGATTTCATTTCACATCTTCCTCAACTGCTCTGTATCAGAGACCACCAGCCAACAAGCTGACCCGTGAGCAGGACTCTGGCACACCCCAGCTCTTCAGAGCAATGCAGTGCCTAAAATTAGCTGAAAAGGCTTTAAACTTTGTTTACAGCGACGCGTTAGGGCTATTCTGAGCAGAAAGATCTTGCCCTGCTAATTCTGCCTATACACCACGACGGCGGGTTGGGTTCGGTCGGGTTTGGTTTTTTTTCCACACTCAGAACTCAGTGCCACCCCCAAATTCCACCATCCCTCCCCATACAGGAGTGGCACAGAACACATCACCGGGAGCATCCCTGCGCAGGACGGAGAACACAAGGGTGGTCGTGTGCTTTGGGAAGAAACCAGGGGGGAAAAAGCATCTCACTATGCTTTGGCTTGGGCATCCAGCTATGTGGAAACAACCAAGCATGAACGTTTGCCCCAGGTCCACGTTACTTACGGTTGAGAGGCAGGCTGGCATTGGTCGTCCCTAGCTTGTTGGCAGCGACACAAGTATAGTTGCCAAAGTGCTCTTCTGTCACATTGGTAACAGTAAGAAGTGATCTCGTGCTATAATTTTTAATAGTAATTCCTTGTTGACCATTGATCAGTCTAGAAAGCAAAAAGAAAACGGCTGTAACTCATACACCACAAGCAATGAAGTTCTTTTTTATCCTTTTTTTATTTTCCCCCAGACACAACTGGTAGCCCCCTAAGCTGTCTGCAAGCTGCTGGTACAGTCTGAGAGCAAAATTATGGTAGCAGAAGACCAGAGAAGCCACGAGCAACACTGGAGCTGGGGGTGTGGAGGGCAGGGGTTCCTGCCTGGGTGTCCTACACTCAAAAGAAAAAGACTGATGCCCGTCGCCCAGCCACCACAGGACAGCAGAGAGACTCTCAGGTGGAGAGCTTAGGCTTAGTTTTGGTTTAAAATTTATATTTATTTTTTTTATTTTTACAGAAATGAAATGCTCCCCTTGGGGACAGAAGTCTTTCAGACTGTTTTTTCAGACTCTGTAGCTGTGCCCTTGCACACCTCCAGCTGATGTGTGACTCTGACATGATATGAAATGTTGCTGCTGCAGGTAGACCACATCTGGTCAAACAAGGGGATGAGAAGGGCAACCACGTTATTAAAATACTAAGTACAGCTGATTACTCCCAATTCCTTGCATTGCACCTAAGGAGCAGAGCTCCAACACACACAATTTGTGTGATACAGTGAAAGATGTGATCCTGTATCCTGAGAACAGACACAGCCCTTCAGCATTCTGTCTGAAATCACTTCCAGCCCATCACTAACTGCACTTCTGCACATGGATGGGACACTTCACATCATTACATAGAACCATGGGATGGGTTGGGTGGGAAGGGACCTTCAAGGTCATCTGGTCCAACCCCTGCAGGGACATCTGCAGCTAGAGCAGGGTGCTCCAAGTGCCTCTGTTCCCATTGAACTGCCTGCTTTGGGGTAAACACTGCAGTTAAGAGGATTCATCTTTTCTCCGGACTTGTGAAAAGCAGAAGTTTGTCATAGACTCAGAACTGTTTTGGTTGGAAGAGACCTTTAAGGTCATCAAGACCAACCATCCCCCAGCACTGCCAGGTCCCCACTGCCCCGTGTCCCTCACACCACATCTCCACGGCTTGGAAACCCCTCCAGGGGCAGGGACTCCACCACTGCTCCTGGGCAGACTATTAATGGATGTTCTCCTAAAAATCTCCAGACGTCTGTCCTCCCTCATCCTGCCTCTCCTCCAGAAAGACCCAAGAGCTTCCTCCATGCCAGCCTGCACCCCGCTACGCTGCTAAAACCCAGCCACTCCCTCCAGTCCAGATCACACACACCCCTTGGGATGTCTCATCCCTGGGAAGGGCACAACCTGCAGCCCTGCCCACCATCCTTCCCTGCTGCCTTTTGGAGTTTGAACCCCCTGCAACATGAGAGGTGATGTTTGTATCAACAAATGAACTCTGTCGGCTTGATGTGATCCTGGGGGTGCTGGGGGTGAGGAGC
>NW_008601583.1:0-7449 GCF_000691845.1 Merops nubicus
CCTGGGCTCCTTCTGTCCAGGTCACACTGCTCCTGGGGGTGCAGCTCAGAACCCCCACAAAGCTGCAGCCAGCTGGGAATGGCAGACACCATCCACCAAGCAGCACTTCCCTCCCAGGAGCAGGTCCCCGACTGCACCCCAGGGCTGTTCCAGGCACCCAGCCAGCAGCCAGTGTCATCTCGGGTGCCAGGACCCTGCTCAATGCCAGCTACCAAGAACTGGCCTCCTGCACCATCTTGGAGAAACCCACCCCAGTGCCTGGAGCTGCTGGTGCCACACAGCTCCGTGACAGTCAGCACTGGGGAGTGCAATGCCATGACCCCCAACAGAGCCCAGCTCATCAGTGCCCCCCTCAATAAACAGGGGGTACAGTCACGAGACGCTCCTGGCACCACTGTGCCAGCCACAATTCAAGTTCTAACACCCCTGGAGAAACACCCAGTGAAGACAGTTACCTTCATTTGTAACTGGCACAGGCTGCTGTCAACACTGAGCAAGGGAATGAACACTCAAAAGGAGAGGACAGGGAGGTATGGACCACAGCTTATGCTAAATAGATATTTAATACTCCTAAACTTCTCAAAGTTTATTTGCTTCAAAAAAAGCCAAATGGGGTATGTCCATCCTGTGTTCTCTTTAGCTGAAATCACTGTAGGCTGTAAGATCCACCTGGACACCACCCAAGACTGCAATCACAGAGACCTATTTATTTGTAACAGAAACCAAACTGGGTTACAGAACAGCAGAAGGGGTGATCAGAAGTATAAAAATAATTAATTGCAGGAAAAGATGTAAAGAATGGGGCACATGAACGGGGTAATTAAGCAGAGACAAAGCAGGCAAGCAATGGTGAGTAGGATTAAAAAAAAAAAAAAAGAAAAAGAAAAAACCCCAAGCCCCCAACTTCCATGGAGCATCCAAACAAGAGAACACTTCAACTGAAGAGCAACGTATTTATAAGTCACTAAGAGTAGCTATTTTCCTGCATGAGGTGTAATTAGCTGTCTTATGATGCAACCAGCACAAAGGGCACGCAGGGATCAGAGACAGCAAATACAGGGTGGTGATCCCCTGTCCCAGGCTGCCCAGAGAGGTGGTCACTGCCCCATCCCTGGCACCATCCCAGGGGAGGTTGGCCGGGGCTCTGAGCACCCTGCTCTAGCTGGGGCTGTCCCTGCTCCCTGCAGGGGTTGGACTCAATGACCCTTAAAGGTCCCTTCCCACCCAGACCAGTCTGGGACTCTATGACAACAAGAACAACCAGAGAGATACCAGGCAAGACAGACCCAAGTCCACTGACTCCACAGCCCCCTGCTGAGCCAGGGTAGTTTGGATGCCCATGTCCTACAAAGCCCATCACCCCATGTCCAGGGCTCCCTGTGCCCCCCAGTATCTGTCCCTGGCCAACACCACCAGCTCCACACGCAGCCCCAGCACCAGTTCCCACCACAGAGCTCCCAGCCACCCTCCTGCTCCTGTTGGGCCAGAACAGGGCAGATCCCCCCAGGCAGATCCCCCCAGGCAGATCCCCCCAGGGCTGCTGTGGAGCTCCCACAGGCTGGGTGGCCAGGACTGCTCTGTCTGATGAGCCATCGACTGGCTGCTTTCCCCACACTCAGCTACTGGGTCTCAAGCAACTTGGCCTTGAAACCTTCACACATGGGACAAACTTGTTTGAGATTAGGTGGTTTGCAAGTGATTATGAAACAATGAGAAGAAAACAAACCACCACTTATGTCCACCTGCCTCAGAATAACAGCCTAGAAGGAGGGACCATGGACCTTCCCTTGCAGAGACAGGAGCCAGGCAAGGACCACTGGGCTCTTGAGCACCAGTTCTTCTGCAGGCCAATGCATTAGCACACCCCTTCCAGAGGCCCTGGCATTAGCTAACCAGAGACCAAGCACCACACAGGGACAGGACCTTGCTCAGAGCCAGGCAAGAAGTCACCCAGGCCTTTGGTGGAGAAGCATTACTTGTGTCCCGTGGGGGGACAGGATCACCCCCCAGCACCTGCTCACCCCAGGCTGGGCCAGCTGGCTGTGCACACCCCCCACTGCTTCCCAACACACTGCTCACAGCCTGAGATATTTGTGTTTTATTCAGCCTGTTTTCCTCTGTATTTCATGAGCAATTCTTCTCTTTTTCCTCTTCCATGACTCATTTTTCAAAGCTTCCAACAACAACAAGAGGAAATAATTTACTTCTTCTCAAGAAGCTCTCATTATTCCCAAAAAGATCTCCCAACTTCCAAATGCTGACGGGCTGACGAGCAGCAGAGAGGAGCAGCCCCCGGGCCCCACGAGGGCCGGACTCACCACCAGTCCTGTGACACCTCACGCCCGGTTCCGAAGCCACCGCGGGCACGTGTCCAGGGCAGCCACACCCTGGCAGAGCCCTGGGGTACAGCCCGGGCAGGGGACACACAGGGACGGGCTCAGGCAGAGCCCTGGGGTACAGCCCGGGCAGGGGACACACAGGGATGGGCTCAGGCAGAGCCCTGGGGTACAGCCCGGGCAGGGGACACACAGGGATGGGCTCAGGCAGAGCCCTGGGGTACAGCCCGGGCAGGGGACACACAGGGATGGGCTCAGGCAGAGACCTGGGGTACAGCCCAGGCAGGGGACACACAGTGACAGGCTCAGGCAGAGCCCCGGGGTACCAGGGGACACACAGGGACGGGCTCAGGCAGAGCTCTGGGGTACAGCCCGGGCAGGGGACACACAGGGACGGGCTCAGGCAGAGCCCTGGGGTACAGCCCGGGCAGGGGACACACAGGGACGGGCTCAGGCAGAGCTCTGGGGTACAGCCCGGGCAGGGGACACACGGGGAAGGGCTTGGGCAGGGGGGGACAGCTCTGCAGAGTGCTCTGCCACTGCCCCACCACCAGCACAGGGCCAGGAGGAGGCATCACTCCTCTCCTCCATGGGCCTGGCAGGACCACAGCTGTGCCCAACTGCCTCCAAGGAACCCAGGGCTACAGAGACCCAGAGCTGCATTCGTCTGCTCTCACTGCCCCCCTCGGCAAACTCACCATCCTGGGGTTACAGACAGGTTTTCAATGCGTTTCGGTGCCCAGGGGAGTTGAAGAGCTCCTCGGATGGAAAGCAGGAACAGCCAGCACCCGAGGGCTGCAAGAGACCCGAGCGTGAGGCACCACGAGCTCACAGGGCAAGAGGCTCTCCAGGACTCCTGGCTTTGCCTGGTGCTGGGGGGAACACGCCGGAGTCGGCACCCACACAACAGGGTGGCTTGAGCTGGAGAGACCACGGAGAACAACGAGCACCAGGAGATGTTCTGCAGCCTCAGGTGGAACACCCCCTCACACAGCCAGCAGAGCCTGGCAGCCCTGCTTGGCAGATCACTAAAATAAGGCTGGCAGGCAGCGCTCGTGACTGAGGGACTTCCTCTGTTAGGAAAGGCAAAAGCAGTCTCTGTTCCCCAAACGAGGACCTGGCTACAGCTCCTTTGATGTCTCACAGCCAGTTCACTGCAGTCTGCTGTGTCTAGAGGCACACCAAAAACGGATCAAAACAGCCACAAACACTTCCTTCAGAAGTTAGAAGCACCGAAGACTGGAAGGTTCTAGAGCAGTCTCCAAAAAACTCCCAGAAGAGCAGGAGGAAAGTGTCAGTGGCTTTACAGGTGGAGCGTGGTCAGTTTACAGGTGGTTGTAAAGCCATGTTGGGCCAAGGACTCAACCCGCTGACGACGAGACCCCTTCTGCACCTCTGCTCCTCCAGCACTGGGAACGAGACCCACACAGGAGCAGCAGCCTGGCGAGGAGGCATCTGCCTGTCACCCCTGCACTCCAGACCAGCACGGGCACACAGGGGGAAGTTTAAAGCTCTGGCTTAGCCTTCCAAGTTATTAACAGCTCTGTCTGTAAGCACAGCAGAGCTGCCTTCCCACGGGGGTCCTGCAGCCCAGGACATGGCCATCAGCAGCCTCTCGTAAACGCTTCTGGCTGGATACAGAAAGCCCAAAGGAAAGGAGCTGGCTGGTCATCAGAGAAACTGCAAAGCCTCCCGCGACGCTCCCCGGGCAGCAACAGCTTCATTCAGGATTCCAGTAATCCCCTCTATCTAAACAACCTGCAGCACGGCCGAGGACTGCCACCACAATGATCCGGCAGAGCCAGCAGGAGCTGAGTGAGCCACGTCCCTCTCAGGGGGTCAGCTCAGGCCCTGCAGCAGGGAACGGCCGTCGGGACCCACGCCGCCACCGGCAGCACAGTGCCAGTTGCTGGGAATAACTCCTGACCACACAGCGCAAAGAAACCAGGCTCCAAACCAGCACGTTCAGTGCTCCTGATCTCTCCCTGGTTTCCAGGCTGGAGACCCAGCCCTCCCCGTGCCTGGCCTGCGAACCATTTCTCCCCGTGACCTTGTGTGTTGAGCACTGGTGACTACTGGTTCTCCCTTTGCTTGGGGCGCTCACATCTCATTTCATTTCTCATTATCAGTAACAAGCAGATCAAGGACAGACTCTCCTCTGCTGGAATTCTTCAGCTACCTTGCAAAGCAAGTCACTGTATTGATTATTGCCTTCGCCACCCAGCAGCCACCGGGACAGGGACAGCACACAGCCAGACAGAGACCCTTCACCTCCCCGAGTGCCTGAGGCCAAACCCACTCCTCCCAGAAAACCCTGTGGAAACCCAGCACAGCGCAAGGTTCGGTCACCTCTCGCCCCACCAAATCCAGCACCAAGACCCCTGCTTAACAAAAGCACTCAGCAGAAGCTTTGCAGGAGCCTGTTTGCTCTCGACACGGAAGGGAGCCCTGGGTGGATGCACCAGGACCCTCAGCCTGCTCCCACGACAGCACACCAACCCCCAGCGTTTGCTTCCCAGCAGCCAGGCTTCAGATGGGGACGTACACGAGCCCCAGCACAGCCCCCACACACAAGTACAGAGGTGCTCGTGTTACGCCACCTCAAACTCTTCTCCCTCTTCTCTGCAATTCTCCAGAAAGTGCCAGATGTTTTCCCATTCTCCTCTGACAGCAGCTGCTCGCAGCCCCAGCCGTCTGAAATCCCTGAGCTCTGCTGCATCCAAGGGAGGGCTGTCACGTCCCCTCAGCACACTGCCACGGCTCCAGAGGAGACACCGGCCCCATCCCAGCTTCCATGCCGGTGATCTCCTGTCCCCAGCCTGCACCTGCCCAGCGCTGCCCTCCCCGTGCAGGTCCCTCCCACAGCACGCTCCCTCCTGTACGCAGCCAGCTCCTCACACAGACATGCACCTCCAGACAGGTTCTGTCAGCACCACGCTCGCAGAGAGCTCCCTCCATGCCGGGCCCTCGCCCTGGCACTCCTCCCCGAACTCAGCTCATCTCATCAGGCAACTGCCTCCAGCAATTCTTTGACAACACTCCTCAGATCAGCTCCCACCCTTCCCCAAGCAGCTCTTCTGCTCATACCCACCACACTTCAACACTTCCTCCAACTGCCACCTCCCCTCTGTGGGACCCACCAACACCCCAGCACTTCACCTCCCAGGTGGCTCAGCCAGTCCCCACCCAGCTGGTACATCCTTCAGGACCCCGATCTGAAGTCCACCAGGCTGGCAGAAGAGCTGCCCATGGCTGAACCACACTCTCCCACCACCTCTGTGGACACCCTGGACCACCATTAGCTCAAAGCTGATGTCCAACACCAGCTCAGCCAGGGACCTGCACTTAACACCAGCTTCTACGTCCTGTAAGCCGGGTCTGAGACCATCCTTCCCACCAGCTGAAGATCGTCCCATGTTCCCAGAGGAATCACAGGTCCACCCAACATGACGAAGCACCACCCGCAGCAGCTCTGGCTACTGCTGCCCATTTATCCCACGCTCTACCCGTCTGCAAGGCCGGGGCACTGTCCAAGCCCTGCCAAAATCCCTATCCCCACAGAAATCCATCGGCCTCTCCACAGCCCCTCCACGCTGCCCGGAGACCTACCAGCCAGTGAGCTGGAGTGATTCTTGTTTAACTCCCAGGGAGCCTCCTCTGCCGCCCGTGCAGAGCGCCGGCCGGGAGCGCCTCCAGCTCCCAGGAGCCCACCCCGGCCTGCACGGCCTCCCCACAGCACTTCCCACAGCCTGCCCTCCGGAGATGGCAGGAAGAAGACACACCAGCAATTACCTGAATCAAGGATTCTGTTGCAGTTCCTAAGGAATGACACCAGGACCACCCAGTTAATGCAAATGCTCGAGGAGATGCGGACGGGTGTGACAGAAAACACTGGGTAAGGCGTGAGGAGATGGGAAAAGCCCTTCTGACCCCAAAGCCCTGTCCATCCCTTGACTCTGCCCAGCCTCCTGAACCAAGCACCCTCACCCACAACGTGCAGCTCCACACGTCCAGCACCGTTTAACTCCAGCCACCCTGCTGCAGGAACACCAGCCGGGGCACTGGCACCTCGGGTCTACCTCCTCCTCCTCCACCCAGGGGAAAAAACTGCGCCCGTGGGGGCACCAGCAGGTCTGCCACCCCCACGGGGGGGTTCAGCATCCACAGCACAGGACTCCTCAGGTCTAACAGGCTTTAGAGGCAGCAGTTCAGAGGACGGAACAGCACGAGTCCTGCCTCCCCCTCCCAGGCTGGGATCCACACTACAGCTAACGCAACTCGTCAGATGAGCAACTGCTCCAGCCCGCAGTGGGAGAGGCATCAGCAAAAAAAGTGGAGGCAGGAAGATGAGAAGAACCTTAAACTTTCTGTGAAAAAACTATGGAATTAGCCCGCTTGCAGAGGAAGCCTTTTCTTATCCCTGCCTGCTGGAAGCCGACTTACGACCTACTGCAGGGTTTGGGCGTCTTTCAGGAAGCCTGCCCAACATAATGGGCAATGCCATTATCCCTCCAAGCCTCTCATCTCCCCGAGAGCTCTGCCTGGCCGTGGCTCCTCAACGCCCGTCGTTGGGAGCGCCAAGCCTCTCATCTCCCCGAGAGCTCTGCCTGGCCGTGGCTCCTCAATGCCCGTCATTGGGAGCTTGGTTTAGGAGCGCTTCCGTGCCCACCTCCCCCTTGGTGCTGGCACCCAGCAAGAGCTGAGCTGTCAGCTGGGAGCCTCGCAGCCGGCTGCAGCACGGCGCGAGGACAAGGCAGGAGCAGCTCTCAGGGCACACAGTCGAGCCCGGGCTGGGGAGAGGAGGGTTCAAAGAGGTGCCTGCTTCTCCTGGGGGTGCCAGCGGAGCACAGAGCCTGCAGCCCTGTCTCACAGGGTGGGACTGACGGCCTGGGGCCCAACGTAGAACCCGAGCCCCAGGGCAATACTGAGGACCTGTGGCCCCACAGCAGGGGCCTGACCAGCACCCCATGGCCCCACAGCCCAGGGGTCCAACCCGCACCCCATGGCCCCACACTCCCATGGCCTCAGGGTCCAACCAGCACCCCATGGCCCCACAGCCCCAGGGTCTGACTGAGGGACCCGCACCCAGCAGCAGCCCGAGGCCCGCAGCCCG
>NW_008601584.1:0-3654 GCF_000691845.1 Merops nubicus
GACCGATAACCAGAGCTATGGCGCGCCACTAGCCTCACCGTTACCGAATGCTGCGAGGCTACACGGCAGCGCGCCGTTGTGCCTTGCCCTGTCACCATATGCCACTTGTTTCACAAGTAAATATTGCACAGATGGATACGCATCAGATTAAAAACAAATAAATCAAGCGTTTGAAAGTTAGGAAACATATCAGCTTGTGCAACCCATATTAATTCAGGTTACCGTGCGTGCGAAGTATTATGTGAGAACTGCTGTAAACACAACCTTTGCTTATGCAACTGCAGGGTAATTTTTCAGAATGGCTTTTGCCTGATGCAGGCCATGGGAATGGGAGCTGTGCTCACGCAGCAATTCAGTGGGGATTTTAACCTGCCGTTGTTTAACCCAATCAGCCACAAAGCTGCTCATTTGCTCCCGCACCTCTAGTAGGGTGAGGTAGAGAATGGGAAAAGAGAAAACTTGTGGGCTGAGATAAAGACAATTTAATAGGTAAAGCAAAAGCCCCCTTTGTGCAAGCAAAGGAAAAGAAGGAATTCATTCCACAGTTCCCATCAGCAGGCAGGTGTTCTGCCATCTCCAGGAAAGCCGGGCTCCATCACACGGAACGGTGACTTGGTGACTTGAAGACAAACACCATAACTCCGAACATTCCTCCCTTCCTTCTTCCTCCAGCTTTCCATGCTAAGCATGACGTCCTGTGGTCTGGAACACCCCTTTGGTCAGCTGAGGTCAGCTGTCCCAGCTGTGCCTCCCGCCCCCATGGGGTGGGGTGAGGAGTAGAAAAGGCATTGGCTCTGTGTAAGCACTGCTCAGTGATAACCAAAACGGCCCTGCGTTATCAACACTGCTTTCTGCACAAAGCCAAAACCCAGCCATTGTAGCTACTGAGGATAAAACTAAACACCACAACCAAAACCAGCACATATTGCTAGATGTGTACTCATGATTTATCTAGGCCGTACCCGTCACACTTAGTACCTAAGTACTTCTTCACAGAGTACTTAGAATCACATAACTCTAAGCTTTTATTATAACTGTTAATGGGCAGTTTTTCAAAGACATTATTCCTCGGAAAAGACCTACTAATTGAAGCTGAAGCTTTATCCCATCATCTGCCATACAGGAAACCAAACTCAGGCAGTGCAAAGAACTGAGTCCCAATCTCCCACGTTCCTACTGAAAGGTTTTACTATTTTGTTGTATGCTGTTACAGCACTAAAGTTTCCTTTTTTGTTCCAGCAAAATCCTGACACATGATAGACAGCCTTATTGACTATAGGGATGAAGTACATTCCCCTGTATGGAAGAATCCATTGCTGCAGAGAGGTGCAGATGCAGAATTGCCATCAGTGCAGAAGAACTCAGAAAATTTACTTTCAAAAAACTCTATTTGGTATAGGAAAACTAAAGTTTCTCAGATTATTACAGAAGCTAATTTGGATGCATTCTTCAGAAGTCACTGTGTAAAATGTGTTTGTGACACCAGATGGAAATAATGGGGAAGATACTAGTAGTATTGCAGTGTGGGCACAGCAGTGTATTTTGTCCAGTCTCATTTTTGAAAATGGATAAAAAAAAAGGTGGGGCTCTAAATCTTGTCTAAAATAAATACCTTATTACCCGACAATTATCATAGCTCATTAATGGTAAGTTATAATGCAATGACTGCACAAACTGATGCACTCTAAATAGTTGTTTATAATAACAATTAAGCAATTTTGGTATCAGAATTTTAAACAAATTTATTAGAAGAATAGGAGACAATGGGAAAAATGCATATAAAGATTATTAAGTATGTATTCTGTAGGCTGGAAATACGTAATCAGTGTGGTCTCTAACTGACTGAGTGGTAAAATAGCGCATGAAAGTCACAGATTTCCTTCATTTTTGTGGGTTCTAGGACCTCCATACCTCTGAATGAAAAGATTACTGCACCACCATCCTTTATCAAATATGTGCATTACCACAAGCTGACGTAATGGCAACATGGCAAAGCACAGTATCACAAAACTGTTTCAGATGCCATCAGAACATTAGACAAAACAAGTATAGAGTATGGAGAGCACACAGTTGCCTGTTTGTATTGCTCACCCGTGCAGTACATAGTCCTGTTCAGCGACCTCAGCACACCAGCAAGTTGCAGTGTGCTATTGTCTAAATCAATCTTAGACTGCACTAGGATAGAATGTCTTGGTAAAGCAGGGTAGTGCAATGATGCAATGGGATTTCACAATGCTGTAGAACTTCTTCAGGATTGTAACAGCCTTGGACACTATGAAGGTACTGTGAGACATAAAAATCTGATTTTTTTCCCCCAGATTACTCTTTTGAATTTCCTATTAATTTATTCCTCTTAAATTATTTAGCAGCAGGAAAACATCACAGTGACATGGGAACATGATGCATTTGCTTCTCAAAGAAGCTACCAAACTGATTATTGAAGGAAGCAATGTAGATGTTTCACCACAGAAAAAACTGAGAAGACATCAACACAAA
Organism: Merops nubicus; assembly: GCF_000691845.1. Taxonomy (NCBI): domain Eukaryota; kingdom Metazoa; phylum Chordata; class Aves; order Coraciiformes; family Meropidae; genus Merops; species Merops nubicus. Next base: position 2,497 of record NW_008601584.1, read on the forward strand.
AGTGCTCTAATCTGGGAACACTGAATGACTTATCAAAAAAAAAAAAAAAAAAAGACCAAACCAAAAAAAACCCAACCCAACAAACAAGAGACTTGTATTAGCTAATATCAAAGAAAAATTATTTGAAATTCTGTTACTCAACCCAAAGAGGTAGTGTGACAAAATGTTATAGAAATCTATAGGTAAATAATAAGTGTGTGCAAGGCCAGATCTTGGTTTGTCTTCTGTGGGAGTACAAAACAAACAACCACATACTCACAGTCAGAGGAAAAAAAAAAAAGAGATCCAGCTCATGTCTTTAAATTGGTCCACATTTCCAAGCAATACAAGCAAATTATCTCCTTCAGAGGAGTCTTCCAAAGATTACTTCACTACGTCTCTCCAATTTTAAGCAAGGCCAACAGTCTTAAGAACTTTGTGCCTTTTACTGACCAACTCATAGAAATCTTTTTGCATGCACTGCCTGGACCAGGTTCCCCAGTCTCCCTGCTTTGGAAACTGGCAAAAGTGAGAGAGGACAAGTGTTAGACCAAAACCATGAAGCATCACCAGAAATGACAGCTGTGCTGTCATTTATATGAATAATTTATATGTCTATATTATTATTTATGTCTATATGAACAGGATGTTCATATAGAAACTTTGTTTCTCTGTGCATAACTTCATGGCTATATACCTCAGAAACAGAACTGTTCCTATGCAAGCAATAGTCAGGTAGTCTCATTTCAGTCAGCTGCAGACACACTATGAAGGGGGGGCATTGCATCAACTAAGACATGTATGTACCACAAGCTAGCTACTTGTGAGGGCTGTATGGATGCTGACTTCTGTTTCTTGCTAAATGCCACCCATTTAATGAAAAATTAGTCAATTGAAAGCTTACTTTATGTGCTGCCAGAATTATGTGGACAGGCAGTTTCTGTTCAGCAACTCACACTCTTGTAATATTTCATTTGTGCCCAAGCTGATCTGAGGTAACAGCCATACATAAAGAAAGTCTTTATAAAGGATGTATTTATGATGTTATGAGCATTAACAGCTCTTATCTTCAAGCTACGATGCATTCTAGTCACAGTAACGTAGGCTGGAATGTACTTCATACATTATCGCAGTCACTGAAATGTGGTGGGTCAGCTCCCATGACTGGAACGTTGTCAT
>NW_008601585.1:0-212 GCF_000691845.1 Merops nubicus
ACAAGGAAGCAGGAAAGCAAATGTTCTGTGATGACCATTTCAGCTTTGTCCTGCAGCCTCCCGTGGAAACGGATCCAACTTGGTACTGGACAAGGAAAGGGAGGGGGAGAAAATAAAACTATGGGGGGGAACATGTGCCAGAACTCCCACAAGAAAGGCAGGGATGGAGTGAGCTCCTCTGCTCCCCTCCATGGGCTGGGCAGCCCCGTCTT
>NW_008601586.1:0-1194 GCF_000691845.1 Merops nubicus
GTTTGCCATTTGTCACCAACTTTCCAGTCCCATTCCCTTTTTTTTTGCAGAGGGCTTAGTAGTTTTGGCTTGATGGTTGGACTTGATGATCTTGGAGGTCTCTTCCAACCTAAAGGATTCTATGATCCTCTACTTACTTGGTCCAAGTGTTTAGAGAAGTGACCTATCAGTCTTTTCTAAGATGCAGTTCTCTCTACTAAAACTCAAAGTGCCACGTGTTGTCTTTCATGTACAATAAATTCTTAGCATGTTACCAACCTGTTGTACGACTTGTGCACAAAAATGTGTACCTCTAACCAAAGATATCACCTAAGGTATTCCAAATTGAACTATTAGGACATGTAACAGTACTAGCATGACCTCTTTTGTTTTGTTTGTCCTGCGAGTGAAAGCTTCTGGCCAACCTGAAAAAGTGTCTGTTAGATTTTTCTGAACTCCCAGGAAAAGGGGGGCATCGATATTTGTTGATATTTGCCACTGTTGTCCTGGAATATTGCCCTTTCCAGTTGTCCCTATATGTACCTTATTTGCTGTATTAGGATTATTTTTCAAACAAATATCACATTGCTGGGTAACTTGTTTCACTGTTGTATATAATTTGCACCCTATCAAATTCTCATTCAAATATTTATATAGAGCATCAGCTCCCCAGTGATTCTTATGATGTTCATCTATGACTAGTTTCCATAAGAGACTCAGAGGTATTATAATAGGTCCATCGGGCATATATACCCATCAATCTGTCTGTTCTTTTCCTTCTAAATCAAAATTAAATTCTTATCTTCTTTTGAATATTTCACAGATTCTGATCTTAAGTTTAAAGTTTGGAGTTTACAGTCTGGAATCTAAGCTAGTGCTATAGTCTTGGCCTGCTCTGCAGCCTGCTTAGCCTCACGATCTGCAAACTGGTTTCCAATTTGTTGTTCAGTGTTGCCTCTTCGATGTCCTCTACAATGCATTACAGCCACTTTTTCCAGTAACTTCATAGCTTCTAGCAATCATAGAATCTCTTTGGTGTGCTTTATCTGTCTTCCCTGTGCCATGAGCAGTCCTCCTTCCTCCTAGATTGCACCATGAGCATGGAGCACCCCAAAAACATATTTAGAATTGGTCCATATGTTAATTTTCTTGCCCTTGGCTAAGTCTAAAGCTCTTGTTAGAGCTATTATTTCTGCCTTTTGAGCTGACGTTCCT
>NW_008601586.1:1260-2802 GCF_000691845.1 Merops nubicus
GTGGTAGTCACAGCATGTCCCGCCTTACGGTTTCCTTGTCTCACAAAACTGCTTCTGTCAATGAACCAGGAATCCTCTACACCCTCAAGTGGTTTCTCCTTCAAGTCTGTTTGACTGGAGTAGATGGTTTCCATCATCTCTATGCAGTCGTGCACCACAGGTTGTGAGGTAGCTCTGCTGAGAAAAGATGCTGGGTTCACAAAATTAGTGACTACAATGTCAATATCATCCTGTTCCACCAATAGAGCTTGATACTTTAGGAACCTAGAATGGGAGAGCCAGTGGTTTCCTTTTTGTTCTAATAGTGCAGATACAGCATGGAAGACCATTACTGTCACCTTCTGGCCCACACTAAATATACAGGCGTCTTGAATATTGAAAATTACTGCCGCAACTGCCGTATGCATCTAGGCCACCCCTTGCTCACTTCATCCAATTGTTTGGAAAAACATGTGACAGCTCTCTTATAAGGTCCCAACTGCTAGACAAGCACTCCCAAGACTATCTCCTGTCTCTCATGAGAAAACGACCAAAACGGTTTTGAAACACTGGGGAGGCTAAAGCTGGAGCTTTCATGTGTTCCATTTTTAGCTGATCAAACACTCTCTTAGCCCCTCCAGTCCATGTCATTTTTGATGGATTATCTTTGAAAAGTTTGTACAATGGTTTTACTAACAGTCCATAATTATATACCCATATTCTGCACCAACCTATCATTCCAAGGAAAATTCTGAGTTCCTTTACCATCTGGGGTTGGGGCGTAGGGCAGATGGTCTCTTTTTGCTCAGCTCTAAGCTCTCTCCGTCCTCCTGAGATTTCAAATCCAAGATATATCACCTGTGGCTGAAACAGCTGGGCTTTCTGTTGAGAAACTAGATATCCACTTAGACCCAGAAAGGTAACTTACAGTCCATTATATACAGTCTTCTTTAGTCACAATAGCAATTAGGAGGCCATCTACATATTGTAACAGAGTTCCTTCTTGTGATGGGGGATCCAAAGTTTCAAGTTTCTGAGAGAATTGATTACCAAAGAAGGTAGGGCTGTTCTTAAAACCCTGAGGTAACACGATCCAAGTTAATTGAGTTTTTCTTCCAGTTTCTGGATTTTCTTACTCCAAAGCAAAAATCTTTTGACTTTCTCTAGCTAAAGCTATACAAAAGAAGGCATCCTTTAAATCCATGTAATGGTTTAGCGCCAGTTGGGAGCCAGGCACCACATGGCCACTCGCTCAGCCCCCACCTCCAGCACAGGAAGGAGAAAAGGGAGAAAAATACAAACCCCTGTGGGCTGAGATAAGGAGAATTTAATACAAGAACGCAGAAGGAACAGTTAACAACAGCAGTAACAATATATATAACACTATAAATATACACGCACTGTATATATAAACACACACTACATATACATGCACACTATACATAGTGTGTATACACACACAGAGTATATATAGTGTGTGTATACCCACTGTTGCGTGAAGAAAAAGGAGTAGGTGAGGGTAAGGGAGAAACAAATTTGGTAAGAGTTAAATCCCTTTGCTTT
>NW_008601586.1:2875-4179 GCF_000691845.1 Merops nubicus
CTGACACCAGATGCCCAAACATCTTGTTGGTGTAGGTCCGGTTGTGTTCAACAGAAGCCGTTAGATTCACAAATAGCATGGGTTAATTACACACAACACACAGATTCTTTATGATTGCCGCTGATAAATACACTAAGCTGCAGACTAGCTATATAGATCTAAAAAGCAATTGCAATTACAATAATGATAATCTCCTGGGGCAAAATCACTTGGTGGAGCCAAGGGATCAAATCTTCCCAAAGGTGTCCCTTCTGGGAAGGGGTGAGGAGAACAAATTCATCGGTCAGTCCCTACGACTTGGTGACGAATTCTCGTCCCACAAATTGGGTCCAAAAAGGAATGATATTTATACATTTTTTTCTCACTGATGTTCAAAGTGTGAGGATGGGGCTGTGGGCAGACATTTATCCATTGTAATTAGCACAAAACTTGCTTATCTGCACCTGCAGGGAGTAAACTGCCATGAGCTAGTTTGGAGAATGGGGCAAGCAGCCTTCACTGCACTCCACATTCCCTATCAGGGCCTCAAGGACACAGACCACTGAATCTTCACTCAGCCCCCGTGACTGCTCTGGCACCAGATGTTTGCTGGCAGTGTTGAGCTTCGTGTGATTTGTGCTAGTTCTTTGCTTCCTGCATCTGACACCCACACACACAGACACACTACATGTAGTGTGTATATATAGTGCATGTATATATATTATATATATACACTCTCTCTATATATATATTTACACTCCTCTGGATAGAGAGAAGGTGGACTTACTGAATGCCACCTTTGCTTCAGTGTTTACTGCTAAGGCCAGCTCCCAGGAGTTCCAGACCTATAAGACCACAGAGAAAGTCTGGAGGAAGGAAGATTTTGTCTTGCTTTGAGGAGGATTGGGTTAGAGAGCAGTTAAGCAAACTGAACATCCACAAGTCTATGGGCCCTGATGGGATGCACCTGTGAGTGCTGAGGGAGATGGCAGAGGTCATTGCTAGGCCACTCTCCATAATCTTTGAGAGGTCCTGGAGAACAGGAGAGCTGCCTGAGGACTGGAGGAGGGCCAATGTCATCCCAGTCTTCAAAAAGGGCAAGAAGGAGGACCTGAGTAACTATAGGCTGGTCAGCTTCACCTCCATTCCTGGAAAGGTGATGGAACAGCTTGTTCTTGCCACTGTCTCAAAGCATGTTGAGGAAAGGAGGCTTATCACAAGCAGTCAACATGGATTTAACAAAGGGAAGTCATGCTTGACTAATCTGATAGCCTTTTATGATGTCACAACTAGATGGCTAGATGAAGGGAGGGCAGTGGATGTGG
>NW_008601587.1:0-1574 GCF_000691845.1 Merops nubicus
TTTTTATTTTTATTTTTTTTTTTCAGTCCCCATTTAGATATTCTGCCTTTCCCTCCAACCCAGAAATGAGAAATCAAAGATTATGAGTGTTTGCTTCTGGCTTCCGAGCAGCAACACCTGAACAGCCAAAAAAAAAAAAAAAAAAGTCACATCATCACCAAATCCTGTCTTGGTACCAAATCCTGTCTTGGTAGCAGTGCTGGGGCCCTTCCATACAACCCTGCAACCAAGTCAGACTGAGACCCGCTGCTGCAAGAAAGGCAGTTTGAGAGGTACCTTCCAAAACATTCCTGAATAGTCGGCAGCACCAATGAGAAATGGAATTATGTTCTCAACAGCAAACATAACAAAATACATTTTTGGTATCAGAATAGTTTTTACTAGGGGAGGAGACAGTGCAGAGATTATGGAATACGTGTAATTAATTAATTAGTGAAGACTGACACTCAGCAATTTTATCTTTGAACAGACTACAACAATGACCATAAAAAAAAAGCTCTCATTTCTTCAGTCCTTCCAGCAGTACTCAGTAAAAGTATGTTATTGCATAGGCTAAGAGAGATTTTTAGGTCTGGCTTTCGTATGTACATGTCATTTTGTTTTCTGAATGTGTACACTTGATTTTTCACAGAATTTTTAAACTAAATCTATACATTCATATTTATCTACATGAAAGAATTCCGTAAAGTTTTATGAAAATTCTTGACCAGAGTCCATAGATCAAAAAGGCCTCGAATTACCCCAGTAACATAGGGCAGGACAGAAAGATGACAATAAAATACTCTACAGCCTCACAGGATAACTTCTAAAGAAGTCTGAGACTTACTCATAGTTCCAGTTTCTGACTTAGGCTTATTGCTGAAAGAATTTTGATTGTTTGCAGTTTTTCTTCTAAAAGATTTCCCTGTGTTCCTATCAGAGTTGATGCAATTAAGTACTTTTTCCTCAATTACAAAACACAAGATTCATAAACCCAGAAGTTTATCACAGCAACTTCTCATCCTTGGGGAAAAGCTTTTGCCAGAAATCAATTCCAAGTTCAGGATGTGAATTCCTAGTGAAGAAATACGAAGCAGTTGTATAAGTTCAGCTGTTCCACATCCTGGGTAAGTGTCCTAGGCACTAAGTCCGTGTTACCCCACCAGCCTCTAGTCTCACAGCACGGAAGTCATGCGACACCCATACTGGCTACCTCAGAGTCACTATTCTGCAACCTTCATTGCTCTTCATAAAATATTTTTACATGCCCTATTCACCCCATTTCAAAGATCCCAAACCTTACTGCTTATTACAAATCTTACTGCTTTTCACAGCTCTTGTTTTATGGATAAACACAATTCAATGACTCTACAGTCTGCATTTGAGATTATTTTCATAGAAATTCACTTCCTGACCATCGCTTTAAGTATTTCTGAACTCAAGTGAGCTATTCTAGACCCATGAAAGTCCATTAAGCTATAAACATCTCTGTAAAATAAGCAATGAACAAAGACCTGTGAGGGGAAAGCACCCCACGCACAGTTCTGTCACTAAGCCCGGCACAGGCACAGGCCGGGGGGTGGAGGAGCAGGCGG
>NW_008601588.1:0-204 GCF_000691845.1 Merops nubicus
ACGCCGCTCGGGGCGGCAGGTGAAGAGGAGGAAGTACAACGAGGACCTTGATTTCAAGGTGGTGGACGACGACGGCGAGACGATCGCGGTGCTGGGAGCTGGGCGCACCTCGGCGCTCTCCGCCTCCACCCTGGCGTGGCAGGCCGAGGTAGGCCGGGCGTGGGGCTGGGGGGACGCGGGCTCCTGCCTCCCAGGGGGTGTCCC
>NW_008601588.1:453-900 GCF_000691845.1 Merops nubicus
GGGCTGGGGTGACGAGGGCTCCTGCCTCCCAGGGGCTGTCCCGGGGGCAACGGTGCCGAGGTCTGAGGGCGTGGGGGGTCCCAGCACAAGGATAGGGTGGGAGCCTACCTCTAGGAGGGTGCAGGCTGGATTTGTGGGGACTCTGGGTGCACGAAGGGATGGAAAAGAGGCGTGCAGGTCCAACTGTCCCCTTCTTGCTTGGAGACTGAGGCCTCTGGAACACGCTGGACGTGTCCCTGAACATTTGACCTCCCCACTGCCCATGGCTCCTCTCTCTGTGGCTCCTGTCCATGAGGTCAGTCTGTTATTTTGGCTCTGCCAGCCAAGGGCTTTGTAGGTACCAGGTCATTGTTTCCTGCCCACATTGCCACTCTCCATCGGGGCCTCGGAGTGTAGAGGTGCCCAGCCTGACACCGTCCAGCCAGGCTGACCTGTGGGCAGTGTGGG
>NW_008601588.1:956-1194 GCF_000691845.1 Merops nubicus
CACGGCAGCCTGGCCTCACTGCCCTGCCTCCTGCCCACTGGGCAGGGCTGGCTCCTGCTCCGTGCTGGCAGCTCCTTCCTGCTGGTCAGTGTGCTCCATCCCGCGGCACGTTCCCTCTCCTGGTTGCTGACAAAGCTGCCAGGTAATGACAGTGGCCACTAATTGTTTTCATAGTGTTCCCGTGCCCTCTGGTCCCCTCTTCACAAGGCCGTGGTGTGGGCATTAGTTGCTGGCTGTT
>NW_008601589.1:0-7873 GCF_000691845.1 Merops nubicus
TTGGAGGTCCCTTCCAGCCCACACATTATGACTCTATGAAAGGCAGGAGGTCAAACACCCGTATCCCTGCTTGCAACCTGGCACTGCTCAATTAGCTTAACAAAAAATGGGTAGAAGAAAGTTACAAAGTAAGACAAGAAAAAAGAAAGATAGAAGAAATTAAAAAAAAAAAGTATCACCACCTGGTATCAACCAGTATCGAGGTCCTGGTTGGAAGGAGGTGGGACAACCATGATTCTTGCACGTCTCGAGTTTTCATAGAGATTTGTCCTCCTCTGGGGAGTATAAGTTGCTGGGTGGTCTCACATGGGTATTGTAGACTTGAGAAGCTTCTCGAAATGAGGAGTGTTTCATGGGGTCTTAGGTGGTCATTTTGATCACAGACCCCCATAAAGCGTCTGCTGGTGTTTGACCCCATCCATGCACATGCTCTGTTGGAATCAGAGGAGCTACTCAGCCCTGCCTCTGCTGGGGCCACCAACTCCTCCCGGATCTCCCATGTCCGTTCTTTTCCAACCTTAATGATTCTGTGATTCTGTATCTCCACTGCAGAGCCTGTACTTGGGTAAGGATTTTGAGGCAAGTTCATCTTACCATCCTTGACACGTGGTCTTGGTGGGAGTTCTTGTCCACAGTGGAGCCCATGCAGCAGCCAAGGGAGGGGAGAAAATGAGATCTTCCTAGGGACACAATGCATCTAGGCTTGGATACCAAGGCTCAGTCATGAGAATCATTAAGAATGAGCAGAATCGTAGACTCAGCAGAATCTTGGAATCATTAAGGTTGGCAGAGACCTCTAAGATCAAGTCCAGTGATCAGCCCAACACTCCCATGACCACTAAACCATGTCCTGAAGTACAACGTCCACACCTTTTTTTGACCCCCTCCAGGGCTGGGGACTCCAGCACCTCCCTGGGCAGCCTGGGCCAATCCCTCACCACTCTGCCAGGACAGAAATTCTGCCTCATATCCAATCAAACCTCCCCTGGGGCAACTTCAGCCCTCTTGTCCTATCCCTGGTTACTTGGGAGAAGAGCTCAACCCCACCTCACTCCAACCTCATCAGGGAGCTGTAGAGAGCAGCAAGGTCTCCCCTCAGCCTCCTCTTCTCCAGGCTAAACACCCCCAGTTCCCTCAGCTGCTCCTCATAGGCTTCTCCAGACCCCTCAACAGCTTCTTTGCCCTTCTCTGGACCTGCTCCAGCACCTCAATCTCTACAGTGGTGTCCAAAACTGAAAGTTCCAAGCTGTGGCCTCCCCAGTGCCGAGTCCAGAGGCACAATCCCTGCCCTGCTCCTGCTGGCCACACTGGCTTTGATCCAGGGCAGGATGCTGGTGGCCTTTGGGCACACACTGCCTCGTGTTCACTGTTGACCAACACCCCCAGGTCCTTTTCTGCTGGGCAGCTTTCTTCTCACAAAATGTTCATCTGAAAAAAAAAAACACAGAATAAAAGGAGTAAAGAAAAAAAAGCTGTTAGAGAACATGGGAGCTCTGAATTCACAAATCTTGACGTGGGGACTTGATTTGAGAGCAATCAAGTTGTTCTGTTTCTAAGTGCTGCTCAGTAACTGTTGGTGTTGTGCTGTTCTCTAGCAGCTTCTGCTCCTCACCAAGATGTTCCATCACACTGGTGCAGGCTGAGCTTGTTCCACAGTCTGATTTCATCCCCTCTGAGTGTTGCTGCTTCAAATTCTACCTGTCAGCAAAATTAAATATGCTTCTTTAGGGGGAAAAAAAAGTATTTGGGATGCTGGGGAACAGCAATAGGTCAGCTTGATTCCAAACACTTCCTTTCAGCCATGCAGGGTGTTGGTTGCCCCCTTCCCAGAGCGTGGTGGGTTTTGACCTTGTTAACTCTGAAGGTGACATCTCTCAGCACCAAAAGACACAGAAGTGTTGTCTGATAGGCTTTGCCCTCCAGTTTTCACACCTTTGTTGGGAAGCTTGGTAGTCGAGATACTCGTGTGGCCAGAAGGCTGAGCAGGGATGTAACTCAGGCAGTGGCTGAGCTGCTGCTGGCCCAGGAGGGGTAAGCAGACAGAAGTGTGTCAGAGGGTTAGTGCTGCTCAGCAGAGGTTATGTTGGATCTTGCTCATCTTGACTTAGTGACCAAAACCTGCCTGCTAGCCATTTCTCCTAGTGCAGACCATTGAAAAGCAGCTCTGGAGAAGGAGTCCTGGTTCACCCTGAGCCAGCAATGGGCCTTCATGGCCAAGAAGGCCAATGGTATCTCAGGGTGCATGAAGAAGAGTGTGGCCAGCAGGTCGAGGGAGGTTCTCCTGCCCCTCTACTCTCCCCTGGTGAGGCCACATCTGGAGGATTGTGTCCAGTTCTGGGCTCCCCAGTTCCAGAGAGACCAGGAGCTACTGGAGGAAGCCCAGCAGAGGCTGTGAAGATGCTGAGGGGCTGGAGCATCTCTACACCAAGGAAAAGCTGAGGGACCTTTGACTGTTGAGCCTGGAAAAGACAAGAGAAGCCTCAGAGGGGATCTGAGCAGTGCTGAGCAAGAGCTAAAGGGCCCCGGGGGGCAAGAGGATGTGGCCAGACTCTGCTCAGTGGTGCCCAGGGACAGGACAAGGGGCAACAGGCACCAACTGGAACCCAGGAGGAAAAGCTTCTTTCCTGTGAGGGTGATGGAGCTGTGGACCAGGCTCCCCAGGGTGTCTCCTTCTCTGGAGAGATTCCAAACCCTCCTGGATGTGATTGTGGGCACCCTGCTCTTGGTGACCCTGCTTTAGCAGGGGGGCTGGATGAGTTTGAACTGGACGAGTGTTTGAAGCCATTACCCTTTGTCCTATCACTATGAGCCCTTGTAAAATGTCCCTCCCCAGTTTTCTTGTAGATCACCTTCAAATACTGGAAGGTTGCCTTGATGTCTGCCCAAAGCCTTCTCTTCTCCAGGCTGAACCACCCCAGCTCTCAGCCTGTCCTCACAGGAGATGTTCCAGCCCTCTGATCATCTTTGTGGCCTCCTCTGGACCCACTCCAAGAGGTCCATGGCAATCTTGTGTTGGGGGCTGGACACGTTACTTTAAGTGGGGTCTACAAGGGCAGAGGGGCAGAGTCACATCTCTTGACCTCCTGGCCACACTGTTGGGGATGCAGCCCAGGATAAAAAAATCCCAGACTGGACTCAGCCACAGACAGCAACTGGGCCCAGGAGCTGGATTCTGGAACTCAGGTCAGGAACACAGGGCTCAGGATCAAAGGCAGGATGGACGAAGCCCTCCTCAGATGCCAACCATTGAAGCAGCAGCGAAAGAGAGGAAGAAGGGCTTGGAAGAAGAGCTTGACCCATGAAGTTGGATGCTCCATATCTTATCAGCTACTCCACCAGCCTGCTGCCCAAATAACTACAAGCTAAAAAACTGTTTCCAGCTCCATCAGCAGCAATCTACACATTGGTGCTGAGGAGAAAAGAAACAAAAAGCTGATTTTGCTTTTGCCACAAGTCCTAGCTGTAAGATGTGAGAACAATGAAGCACAGAGCAACGAGACTGAACTTCCAGATGAGCTGAGATGATCTCTGTGCTGTATGAGCAGCTTTGCCAGGGAATTGGAAGCTAATCTTTCCATTTTGAAGCAGCACATCCTCATGTCCAAGACAAAAGTATCTAGCGAAGCAAAGACTGAGTATTTGGGGCAAAAGAAAAAGAAATAACCATCCACCACTGTGGGTGTGTTTGAAGAGTCTCCAGTGTCTGCTACCTTGGCAATGCATTAAAACCTCTGTTGTTGAGGAGCTGCTTCACCCACCAGCTGAGAGGTGGTGATAGCAACGGTCAGCAGAACCAAACCAGGCAGAAAACTGCTTCCTGCTACTCAGGCTATTCAGTTTTTTCCACTTTGTGCATGAAGTGACTTAAAGATCTTTAAAAAGACCCACCAGAAATATCCCAAAACAAGCCAAACCCATCACAAAGCCTGGAATCAAAGCAGCTCCTAGAGTGCCGGGTCAGTTTGGACTGGGAGGGGATGGAAGGTGGTGACCAAGCAGGGAAATTGGATATATTTTAAGGTTTCCTTCCACGAGGTGATACAGAGTGGGACATGGCACATTGGGGGTCAAGCAGCCCATCCAGGTGGATTACAACAGATCATGGAGTAGCCCCCAAATCCCCAGGAAGCTTGTGCCAGCCAATACGAGTGCTGCCTTGCTGTGAAATCCCCTTGCTGCTGCTTCACTGAATGAGTTTTTCAACTCTCACCTCTGGCATTAAATGGAAATTCACTGCACGTTGCTGTGGTGGTTGGGAAGAGGTGGGGTACTCATCCTCTCAGTTCCCCACAGCCTTCAGAAAAACATCATTTTTTGGACCCACCTTCTGTTAGAATTATCGTGCCAGCCCCAGAACAAAGGCTGCTTTATCAGATGGCTCACCTCTGGGATCTTCCTGTGATTTAATGATCCTTGCTGTGACTGGGGAAGAACAGAGCGTGGCCAATACTGAGATTTTCACCAAAAGGTTTAAATTAAACCAGAAGAAAACACCCTGACATGCAAAACCCTCCACAGCTTTCCAGATGAACACAAGCTGACATTTGATGCTGACGTTAAAAACAAAAGAGACCTAGCAGCTCGTTAGAGCTCAAATGTCCTCACCAACACTTCCTGAGAGAGCAAGAGTGCTGGGCACAAACCCTGTTTGTAGAAGGCCAAGATGCTGGATCCAAGGTAAACAGTTGTGAAACAGCCAACTGACAGCACAGAGCTCTGCTTAAAAAGCCAGGTACACCCTGGCTGGAATGAGAAGGGCCACACTGCAGCCTTGATGCCTTTCACAACCACTGATGGTCTGTAGACACACCTTGTGTGGGTGTGGAGAGTGGAGCCACACCACCAAGGGCAAGGTCCTGCAGCTGGGTTGGGGAAACCCTTGGCATCCATACAGGCTGGGGTTAAGGGCTGGAAAACAAGTCAGAAAGCTGGGGACAGACTTTTGAGCTAGGCTTGTTCCAGCAGGACAAGGGGGGATGTTTTCAAACTAAAAGTAGGGAGATTTAAACTAAATCTGAGGAAGAATTTGTTGGCACTGAGGGTGGTGAGCCCCCGGCCCAGGGGCTGTAACTTCTATTTGCTCTACTGCTGGCAGAAGATTGTCATAATTTGTCATCTAAATCCTCAATTTTGTGAGCATTTGATGAGCACATGGAGGGTTTATTTGTCACTGAACTATGCCCCATCACACTCATTTAGGAAATGCAATGTTGGGTCGTCTAAACTTTCTCAGGATCTAGGGTTTGTTTCAAACATCATTTGAGAAGAGTCAATAAACTTTTATTCAGCTTTATCATATTTGTGGCAATGGTTTATTGTGAAGAAATAATTTCCTTATTAAGGCAAAGGAACAGTTTGAACTGATCCAGAGCAGGTGCCCAAATAATCCCCTGCCCTGTGCCTAGTGTCTGTAAGCAGATGTCAGAGAAGGCAGAAGTGATACTTCCCCCACCAACCACAGTTTCCAACTCCTTTCATCTCAGACACTTTCTTGAGCCTGATGTGTTTTATCTGCTCAGCAATCCTCAACAGATCTCTCACAAGTCCCACCTTAATGCTGCTTTTAACCCAGGGAAACTTTCTACACCCACAACCTCTGGCAAGTTGGACAGTTCAGCTCTCCCATAGCTTGAAGACCCATCTTTTCTTCCTCTGTATTTATACTGAAATATGCAAATATATGCTGACATTCTTGCATACGTTCAGTGGGTATTTTTAGTTGTGGTTTTACCCTGAGTTCTTCCGTGTGTTGCTGATGTTATCATGGTTTAGAGATTGTTTCCATTGCTCCTACCTACAGAGCTGCTGAGGGGCTGGAGCATCTCTGTGCCAGGCCAGGCTGAGAGCCCTGGGGCTGCTGAGCTGGAGAGGAGAAGCCTCAGAGGGGATCTGAGCAGTGCTGAGCAAGAGCTAAAGGGCCCCGGGGGGCAAGAGGCTGGGGCCAGACTCTGCTCAGTGGTGCCCAGGGACAGGACAAGGGGCAACGGGCACCAACTGGAACCCAGGAGGTGCCACCTGAGCAGGAGGAGAAACTTGTTTGGGGTGAGGGTGCAGAGCCTGGAGCAGCTGCCCAGAGAGGCTGTGGAGTCTCCTGCTCTGGAGAGATCCCAAACCCTCCTGGCTGTGACCCTGGGCACCCTGCTGGGGGTGAGCTGCTGGAGCAGGGGGTTGGGTGAGATGATCCCCAGAGGTCCCTCCCAACCCCACCAGTCTGGGATTGTGTAACTACCTCCCAATTTAATAAGTTTTAGTCCCTCAAGAATAATAATCATCAGATAAATTATTTCTACAGACCCAGCCCCCTCTCTGCTTACAGCAAAGTGTTCAAAGTGACAAATGATGAACTTTGCAAGGTGTCCAATAAATAAACATGCAGTCATTGCATTTTAAATCAATGGTTTAAAACCAACTGGTTCATGGGAAACGCTGACTGGGTGTAAGATACTTTGGAGCCTTACCAAAAAAAGTGCAGTTTGTTAGTTCTTGTTGCAGACTTCACACCTTCTTTTGTTACTCAGGAACATGAGAGTCATCAGACAGGATTAGCTCAGTCTATCCAGGGGAACAACCTGACTTCATCCATAAGCAGCAGTGGCACTGCAGGGGACAGTCCAAGGGCACTGCAATGTGAAGGCTCAGGCTGCATGCTCTGTCTCACCACCACTGTCCTCTGCACCCTCCCCAAGCCCCTCTACTCCCCAGCTAACACTCCGAGGACAAAGGGAGCAGCCTAATCCTCCAGGGATTCTAACTTTCCACCCAGATTTCACATGGTGTGAAAGGGACAAAACTGGCTTGAAGCCTTCCTGCACCCCACTGTTCATTCCTGTCCTGCCCTGATGGTTGTGGTGAGCACAGCCCTGAGGAAGATGAGAGAACAGGATGAAGGAAGGGGATGCACACACACTTCTCTGTCAAAGCTCTGTCCTGGTCAGAGCTGAGCCCCACGGGCAGGTTGGTGCAGCCAAAGGAGAAGTGCAGGAGGACCCTGAGGGTGTTGATGGCACCAACTGCTTGGAGGAGGTTTCATGTTGTCTTCACTCTTGAGTCAAGCAGCAGCAGCTGGGAATGTTTTTATGAGCAGGGAGCCCTAGGTACCTGGGCTGTAAAAGCCTGAACAGCATCAGCAAGGAGGCAGATGTGCCCTCTGCTCAGTGTAGAGATCAACACTGCTTCATCCTCCACTCTGTTAGCAGTCCATGTGAAGCAGGGACTAAAGGACACAATGTCTCTGCAAGGTTTGAGTTGGAAGGGACCTTTCAAGGTCAGCCAGTCCAACCCCCCTGCAGGGAGCAGGGACATCTGCAGCTAGAGCAGGGTGCTCAGAGCCCAAACCAACCTCCCCGGGGGTGGTTCCAGGGATGGGGCATCTGCCACCTCTCTGGGCAGCCTGGGTCTGTGCCTCAGCACCCTCATCCTTTGCTGTCCACTTGCCCCCCCTGGGAAGGATATTATCATTACTGTGCAACACAAGAACCAGACCCCTCCCTCTGGTCTTCAGCCACATGCAAGGGATCCAAGGTGGCCCACCCTGGAGAAATGAAGAGGTTTATAAATGCACTCACAGCTCTGGCTGCAGCATAGGCAGGAGCAAATTCAGCAAGGACCCAGGAGACCAGCCCAGCTGATGATGCCATCATTCCTTCCTCCTGTCCCAGCTCTACTGCTGTCCCACCATCACTGGGGACTCTGCCTACAGGAGGCAGCTGGGGACCCTACTTGGACATCAACCACACAACTAAACTCACCCAAAACCACTGCAGGCAGAGGCAGCTTTTATGGTGTCAGCTTGGAGGTGGGACACCTGATGTGAATGCTGAAGGTGGTGGCACCTGGAGGTGATTCTCTAACTGGTTCCCACCCAAGGCTGGGC
>NW_008601590.1:0-289 GCF_000691845.1 Merops nubicus
CTGGCACCGAGCGGAGACTCTGGAGGGAGTCTGATCGGTGAAGTGAGCATCTAATATTAATCATTCCTTTTAAACTGACAAGGAAGGCAGTTCATTTAACCACTTAATTGCTACCAGTTTTCCTGGGCTGCTCTTTGCAAATATATTTAATGAAGAAGTTGTAAATCTAAAAGAGCTTAAAATTTTAATTTTATACAGAAATATTTTTGCTTGTTCTCATGTTTGTAGTCAATTCTCCAGAGTGTAGTCACATGAAATGTTCTTTAAATGAACATATTTGCTAACTGGC
>NW_008601591.1:0-219 GCF_000691845.1 Merops nubicus
CCTCAGCGGGCGCCTTCGCTGCTCTCACCAGCTTGGCGACGAGCTCCTTTGCCACCGGTACTTGCCAGCATATGCCAGGACCTGCTTTCCCACTCAGAAACAGGCTCTCCACCTTCTGCTAGGGATGGAGAAAACATGGCTGCTTCTCCCACATCAGAAGACTGTGAAGAAGAGGCCAACACAGCCACTGTGTCCCTGGCAGGACACGGGACTGGAGTG
>NW_008601592.1:0-1037 GCF_000691845.1 Merops nubicus
TGCTTTGGCTAACTATCTTACTCTCTAATGGGGCCTCTTGTAATGCTACTAATTGCTTCAACTCTCGGTCCTTGCATCCTCAGTAAACTTGTAGCCTTTGTCAGAAGAAGAATCGAGATGGTATAACTGATGATACTACGACAACAATACCTTGGCTTGATGGAATACCCCTCCAGAAAGGAGGACACTCTTAAGAACCAACTTTAAAGAAGCTATACTGATACAGCGAACTTAAACAAGTCTGTGCCTTCGATTTTGTTATGCCTTTTGAATCTTTTACTATTATTCTGTTTTTGCTATGGCTTGCTTATGCTATAAATAGAATGCTAATCTTTTGTCATGGGGAGGGGGAGATGTTGTAGCAGGCACGGCCCGCCCTAGGCAGGGACCGGCGTTCGGAAGATCTCGCGATGTAACGGAAAGTGTAGAACGCCCACTAGGGGCTCTGTGGGCGGGGCTTAGCATATATAAGCAATTACAACGACGCAATAAATGCCATTTGCAACATCCTCCATATCGGAGCCTGTGTCTCGATGACCCTCAATGGTAGAGGTTGAGTTGCAGCGCTTCCGGGGTTCAAGTGTTGGTAACGACAAATGGTGACCCCGACGTGATCTGCGTGCGGCTACGAGCAGGAACTCGCTTGTGGGCTAGCCCTGAATGCAGTTGATGGTTCTCAGAGTCTCCAAATACCCTCTCAGCAGAGCCAGGATTCTTGGGGACACCAGCTTTGCTTGAAGCTCCAGATTGAATTCCAATTGCCTCTGAGGGGCTTTGGACGGTTCATGTTGGGGTTGGGGTTGGAAAGTGAAAACATCCAGGTCCAGCTCTGCCAGGAAAGGGGTTAGCCCTGAATGCAGTTACTGGTTCTCACAGTCTGCTGGTACCCTCTTAGCTGAGCTAGGAAACATGAGGCTACCAGCTTTGCTTGAATCTCCAGACTTAAATATATTTTATCAGAGGGGTATCGGCCCGTTCACAGGAGAATCCAACTTGGAAAGTGAAAAAGACCAGACCCTGCTCTGCCAGGAAAGAGG
>NW_008601592.1:1048-1945 GCF_000691845.1 Merops nubicus
ACTTGAGCAACCCCAGGGGAGTTTGCAGCTTAGCGTAAATCCATACAATAGTCATGTCCATTTTCCTCCGGAAATATTCCTACAGTTCCCCCTTTTTGTTTTTTCACAAGCCAAACTCCTTGCATTGGTTTCTCAATCATTTTTTCCATCAAGCTTATTATACAATGTATGATGGCTACCACAGCTAGTATAGCTATCAGAACTACAAACCCTTGCATTAACAGGTCTTTGATCCAACCCATAATTCCCCACCCAGCTAGCCATCTCGACAGACCTCCATCTGAAATTGATTTCCTTTTCATATTCTCCTGCAGCTGCTCGATCTGTTTGTGGATAGATACGGAGTGGTTTGACAAGTTCATAGAACACATACCCTCAAATTCTTTACATCTATGTCCATGTGCCAATAATAAAAAATCAATATCAGCCCTATTTTGCAAAGTCGCATGCCTAATACTATCTGTATCCACTAAAAGCTCTGTTAAAACCTTTGATGTAATGTTCAGCTTTTTAAAGATCCAGCATCCTAGTTTTTTCAGATCTCCTAATGCCTTGACTGAGACCACATGAAGAGAAAAAAAAGATGTTGCAACAATAACTGAGGTGTCCCAAAATTTAATCTTGTCATTACAGGACTCTAAAATATGTAATTTCTCTCTTTGCCCTTGAACCTTTTGTTGAATTCCAGATAGTTCTATTCAATAGGTCCCTAAACATGGGGTAAACATTGAGATCTTTCCAATATAACACAGTCCTCCTAGTGGTCTACTCGGAATGCTGGCCCATGCTCAATCCCCACATATTAAAAATATTCCTGGAGGCAACATTTTGGCCATGGAGGCTGTACCATTGTTCCACACTGTCACAATACGGTACTGAAGGGGCACCGGGTCAGGC
>NW_008601593.1:0-444 GCF_000691845.1 Merops nubicus
CGCCAGTGCCGCCTGCCAGCGCTTCCCGTCCAGCCCTGGGCACAATGGAGCTGCCTGGCTCGGTGGCAGGGGGCTGCTGGGGACGAGGGCACTGTGGGGAAGAGGATGGGGATGGGTTTGGCTGCGCGACACCCGTTGACGTCACGGGGTGATGGCTACTGCTTGGCTCCACACCACACGCTGCCCGTGTCCTCCCCTGCCAGCTGCTTTGGGCTGCCCGTGGTGTGGGAAAAGCCACATCCTCAGGCACCCTGGGGAGTGAAGGGACCCTTCTGCTCCTCCCAGGAGTGTTAGTGGGACTCCAACCCCACAGCAGTCCCTCAGCCTGCACCAGAAGCAGCCCCTTTCCTGAGGCCTGGGGAGGCAGCCAGACAGCACTGACCTGCAGCTGGGTGCTCCCAGCTTGGGGTGCCCAGCCCCATGGGGAGCCTGTGGGTGCCAGGG
>NW_008601593.1:528-733 GCF_000691845.1 Merops nubicus
CATTCACCACACGTCCCTCCAGGCAGGGGTTTGGGGATGCTCCCACACAGCGCTTTGTGGGGCGGCTTTCTGCACTTGCACCAAAACAAATTCTGATTATTAATGGCCCCTGGCCCTCAAAAAAGGCATGAGATTAGTGTGGTACCTGAGACTGAGCGTGGAGCAAAGCCGGCGGTACCCAACATGGCATTGGGGGCAAAGGCAA
>NW_008601594.1:0-435 GCF_000691845.1 Merops nubicus
CAGCGGGTGGAGGGGGGGGCCGGGGCCTGCGGTTGCCGCTGGGGCTCCGGAGGGGTCTCAGCCTCTCCTCGAGCAGAGTCCGGAGGCACCTGCCCAGGACCGAGGCGTGTCGGAACGTGATGCCTCACCTCCGATGTGGAGGCGGGGGGAGGAGGGCCCAACGACATGTCCCTTCACGCTCCCAGCAGCTGAGCAGGGAGAAGGAGCCTGGCTGGAGCCCGGCCTGAGCAGCACAGGAGCCTCGCCGGCCAGCCCTCGCCCCCGCAGCCCGCCCGTACGCCAGGACTCTGGGGGGGTGGCAGTCCCGCACCCGCCGGGCGATGAACATCGCAAGGAGGAGAGGCTTCTACAGACAGGAGGTGAACAAAACCCTCTGGGAGCTGCCCAGGAGATACACAGCCCTCCACCCGCTGGGCTCCGGAGCCTACGGCTCGG
>NW_008601594.1:578-5072 GCF_000691845.1 Merops nubicus
GCAGGCGGTTTGTCTCCTGCTCCAGCGTGGGCAGTGGGTTGGAGATTTGGTTGCTTGAAGAAACAGAGATGTGTCCTCCTGTGGTCTCGCCAGGTGGACAAAGAGGGGACATCTCCCACCCGAGCTCACCTCGGTGGGTGTCCAGGCAGGCAGAGCTCGGGGTGTCCCCTCAGAGTGGGGGTCAGGCAGCGTCTGAGCTGCGTTGGTCTCGAGCCTGCAGTAAGATTTCTGTCTGGGAAAACACTTTCCCAAGTATCTGGAAGCGAGCTGTGGATGGTGACAGAGGTGGGTGCTGGAGCAGTTTGCAGCCACCTGAGCAGGCTGGGGGGCCTGGCTGGGGACAGGAGCTGGACACCACGACCCCCACCTTGGTACCACTGCCAGCTTGAAATGATAAGCCAGACAGAAATGGTTGGAAAGCAGAATCAGTGAGAGACTGGGGCTTCCCTCCTGGAACTGCTGGTGGTCAGTGAGCTGGGTGAAGGTGCCTGTGAGGAGAGCAGGCAGCTCTTGCTGTCCCTCAGTTTACACCAGTGAGCTGGAGGAGACTCGCTGAGAGGTTAACCATGAAGCAGCCCATTGATAGGATCTGAACAGAGCCTTTGTTTCATAACACACCGAGCTAAAAAAAAACCCAGAGAGGTGTGTCCTCTTCTGTAGGTGCTGGGCAAAGTCTCTCTGCTGGCTGCCAGGGCTCAGATCCTGGAAGCTCCAGGTCCGGCTTCCGTCCCTGTCCCCTGGCTGCCCATTTACAAAGAGCACCCAGAGTTTCCTTCCCCTGCTTTGCTGTGCAGGTGCATTTAAGCTTCTGAGCTGCTTAAATGAGTCCTGCAAAATCAGGCAAGACTAAACTTGACTGGTTTGATATATAAATATAGATATAATGTGCTTATATATATAAATCCCAGTGTTTTCTGGGCTTTATCATAAAGGAAAGCAGGAAGACTAAAAGAAAATGAAGACAGGACAAAAAAGGGAAGAGGGAAATCCTTGTCAAGTTCCTTTGCCCACCAGAAAAACCCAAACATCAACAAGCCAAAGCTTTTACTGGTCCTAGGAAAAGTCTTGGCTGCTCCGGAGACCCCAGGGAGGGAGGGATGGGTGTTAAAAGAGCCCCAGGATCCCGAGGGGTGGTGGAGCCTCGCAGGGAGTGCTCAGCAGGGAGGGCTTGGTGCCCACTCCTGTCCAGAGCAGGGCTGGAAGCGTGTGGAGTTGGGTTCTGCTGTCCTCTGCTGGGAATTGCTGGGAAGCTTTCCTCCCGCAGCATCCTCAGCTGCTGGGTTTTACACCTCCCTGAGCAGCTCACTCGGGCAGACCAGCAAGGACCTGTTCCTTCCCTCGTTAATTCTACCAAAATCTGCAGCAATTTGGCTTCCAGCAGAAGTGTCTCCTGAGCCCTCCAAGGCTGGTCTTGGTGATCTCTGCCTGCCCACGGTCACCCCGGGCTTCTGTCAGCCCAAACTGGAGCCCTTCATTAAAGCTGTGCTGGGGAGAGCAGTGGTGGCTCCTCTGGCTGGTCTGAATCAACAGAATTAACTGGCTGCACTGAGGTAACTCCTAGCTGTGCCTGATGCCAAGGGTGAAGGTACCACTGTCAGTGCTGGGCAGGCTGAAGCTCCATCACACAGCTCCTCTGTGTTGAGTGGGGGGATAAGCTGCTCCACAGGTCCACAGCAGGGAAGGCAGGTAAGAACATGCACCCTCAGATTAGGAGATCTGCCCTGAGTTCTGCAGAAGCTGTTTGACTGTCTGGTCCCAGACCCTCCCTTGTACTTCCCTGGCTCCTTGGAGAGCTTTACGCTGTGCTGTCCCCTCTGCTGACACCTCCTGGAGTCCTGAAGCTGAGACAGCTCTTCACTGTCCTCCTGAGGTATCCTACAGCAGCAGAGCTGCCCCGTGCTGCTGTTCCTGCAGTTCCTTGGCTTTGCCTGCTGCATGCATTGCTGGAATCACCCTGGTGTGGAGGATGTGCTCTGCTCTCTTCACACACAACTTGGAGCAACTGGAAGGACCTTGGTGGCCAAGAGCAGGGAGATTGCCTGATGGTATCGAGGTTGGCGAGAGCTGTTGATGGCCCAGGCTGCTGGAGGACTCACCACAACTGATCACTCGTGGCTAACAAGGGGACAAAGAGGTGCAGGAGACTTCCAAGACCTGCACCAAGGAGCTGCTGCCCCCTCCCCAGCACTGGCCCAAAGAGAAAGCCACGTGCAACAGGATATTCCCACCTCTCCTCGTGCAATCAGCCTAAACCCAGCAAAGTGCACCGAGTGTCTGGCTGTAGGTGGCATTTCCCCATTTGTTTGTGAGGTCTTGCCTCTGAGGGAGGGCCCTGGAAGTCACCCTAACGTGGCCTCGTGGTACCTGCCCCTCCCTGCCTCAGGTCCTCCTGGAGCCCCGAGGAAGGAGCTGGGGGCTGTGGTGGGGTGAATCACAGAATGTTTTGGGTTGGAAGGGGACCTTTAAAGGTCAAGGTCAAATCACACATGACTCTGAAGAAGGGGCAGGAGAAATGTGGCTGTGCCAGGCTGGAGGACGCGTGGCCAGCGGGGTTCATGTGGGCTGGATCACCCTGTGCAGCCCAGAGGGGGGACTGGAGTTATTTACAACCTTCTGCTCCATTTGCAGCCCTTCTCTTTCCCCAGGAGGTGGGATGAGGATTTACAGAGCGGTGGGAACTGCTCTGGAAACCCACAGCAGGATTTGGCAAGGAAAACCCTTTCTTCAACTGTTTGCCCCTTGGAGGGGTCAAGGAGGGGCTGAGGCACCAGTGTGTAACGGGGAGCACTGAGACCCCCTGGAGAACCCACCCAGGGTCCTGGGTCCCAGCTCTCGCTCCCTCCCCACTTCTATCTGGAGAAACCTGGAGCCTCCTGAGCACTGTGATCAAAGAGCCTCCAGCAGCCAAGTGTCACGAGATCACCCTTGTCCAGCTGCAAACACAGACGTGAGCAGAGGGGAGAAGATGTCACCTGTCCAGCAGCTGTTGTACCGTGTTCTCCTTGGCCTCAGAGCAGACTCAGAGCAGACTCAGAGCAGACTCAGAGCAGACTCAGAGCAGACTCCCACGTTCAGCCAGAGCTGCTCTTCCACAGAACCATTCGCATGGCACCAAAGGAGAGTTTGTTCCATTGTCAGTGCCATGGTCTTTGCTCCAGGATAGAGCCAAGGTGGCTGATACACCTTTAAAGACAACACCCTCCGAGCAGATGGCGAAGCAGAAGCTGCTTTATTCCCTTATCTCCACATGTTAGGGAAGCAGAAGACAGGGGTAGAACTAATCCTGACCTTTAACTGCTTGTGTTTCCTCCTTCTCGTGGCTCCATTAGCTCCAGCTCGTTTCTGCAGGTTAAGGGGAATACAGATGGGGTGCTCAGTGTCCCACAAGCCCTCCAAGGAGCACGGGCTGGGCTGCTGCCCCAAGTCAGCCCGGGTAACCTCTCCATGTGCAGAGCTCCTCTGGCTTTCTCAAGGGGCCTTTCTTGGACGTTCTTCTGCAAGCTCCAGAATTAGCTCTTCCCTGGGAGGAGACCTTTAGTATTGCAAAAATGTGCCAAAACCTACTGCTGATGCCAGAACTGGTTTTTATTTGTCCACCACAGTTCAGCCATAGACAAGAAGACGGGGGAGAAAGTGGCTATCAAGAAGCTCTGCCGCCCGTTCCAGTCAGAGATCTTTGCCAAGAGAGCCTACAGAGAGCTCATGCTGCTGAAGCACATGCAGCATGAGAATGTAAGTACTCCTCTCCCTGCTGACACCAGGGGGAGGTTCTGGCCACCTGGGAGCGAGTCCTTTCTGGTGGCATCACCTCGATTCTGAGAGATTCTGACATTTGGCATGTGCAGGCAGTGCTGGGGTTTAGTGGTACCTGTCTGCTGGCAGCAGGGTGAAGCAGATGTGTAATGGGTGCTCCTGGGCATTAGTAAGAGGAAAAGAAGCTGTGCAGCATAGCGAGGAGTCCTCGGATTCCTCAGGTGGAGTCCCCAGTGCTCACCTGTGCCTGTGTGTGCTGATGGAGAGCTGCTCCCCCAGTCCCACGTGCACAGCAAATGCTTTCCAGGTTTAATCGTGGATTTCTCTTCTCCATCAGGTCATTGGACTGCTTGATGTCTTCACCTCCGCCCCCTCCTACCAGGGATTCCAGGACTTGTAAGTCTGGAGTTGGTGGAGTTGGTGTTTGCTCTCGCTCAGCTCCCTGGTTGCCCAAGACGCCGGTGACTTAGCAGCAGGGTGACAGATCAGGTTGAGCTGCAGCCCAACAGCTTGAGTTGAAAAGGAGCCAGCCATGCCCCAAACCAGGCAGATTCAAAAGTAAAACACCCAGAATATAGAAACAGAACTGAGCAGACCCGTGCTGTGCTCACAGCTGTGGACACCACGTTTACAGGCCAGCGTGTGCAGGGGGAGGGTTCTTATCCCACCAGGGGTGACCCAGGCTGAGGCACTGCCTGTGAGGCTGCCGAGCCAGGAGAAGGGGAGAGGTCTTGTTCAGCA
>NW_008601594.1:5103-16269 GCF_000691845.1 Merops nubicus
AAACAGAGAATTTTACACATCTGCCTTTTCCCCCCAGTGTTTTTTTCCCCCCAGCGTGTGCCTGGGTTTGGGGTTTTGGCTGCTGGCAGCCTGCAGGAAAAGTGTTTGAAGGTTTGAGTAGTTCTTCCTGGAAGACTGTCAGCTAATGAGCAGTGTGAGCAGGCAGGCCAAAGACTGAAGGAAGCTAGATGTTGCCTTCTGAGGCAGGGCTGGAGAACATTGCAGAGATAAATTTGGGAGCCAACGCAGCACTTTTGCAAGACTCTTTGCATTGTGCAAGACATCTCAGCTCCAGGGTGGTGTAAGATCATCCAGAGCTGATCACTCGAGGTCTAAAGTAAACTAATTCAGGATCAACAAAGTTTGAAAGATCCACGTCCTTGCTTGATGTCAGACATCTGATGTAAGGGGAGGGGAAAGAGCAGTTTCCAGTGCAGGCTGAGATCCCAGCATTGCTGCAGTTGCCCAGGAGCACTGTCACAACAGAGTGCCTTAGTTACAGTCAGTTATACAGCCCCAAACCCCTCCAAGTGAGAACAAGGCTAGCCTGGTTCCCTACATCCTTCTTCCAGACTCAGGGCCTTGTCTTACTGCCTTTTAGCTACCTGGTGATGCCATACATGCGGACAGATTTACAAAAGATCATGGGACATGAATTCAGTGATGAAAAGATCCAGTACCTGGTCTACCAAATGCTGAAAGGGCTGAAGGTAGGTGGGTCTGGAGGAGTTAATGACTCCCCGTTGCTCCTCTATACGTCACCTCTGGGCTGACCACAACTAAATCCCCTCCCAACACTGCATAGGAAGATTTGGGGGTTTATGGTATCCCTTGAGAAGAGAGATTTGCTGTTGAACTGCTCCTGTTCCAGCACACCTCAATAAAATGACTGTTCAGGTCAGCTCAGCTCTTGTTCACAGCTTCTCTGCTGGGGAACAGAAAGTCTCATCTGCTGGTGCTCACATTGTGGCTTCTCTTTTTATTGCAGTACATCCATTCAGCTGGCATCATCCACAGGGTAAGTCCACGTGTGCTCCTACTCTGATTTTATCTGTTTAGGAGAAACACAGCTTGGTCATAAAGTTAAGAAATTCCTAAGTGTTATTTCACTCATGGCCTCAGCTGCTCTGGAGCTCTTCCAGCTCTGGAGCTCCCCTGACACAAGGATAGGGACCTCTTGGAGTGGGTTCAGAGGAGGAATGTGAACATGTTAGAGGGCTGGAACCCCTCTGCTGGGAGGCCAGGCTGAGAGAGTTGGGGTTGTTCAGCCTGGAGATGAAAAGGCTCCAGGGAGACCTTCTGGTGGCCTTCCAGTGTTGGTGATGGGTTCAGACTGAAAGAGGGGAGATTTAGACTGGGGATGAGGAAGAAGTTCTTCACTCTGAGGGTGATGAGATGCTGGCACAGGTTGCCCAGCATAGCTGTGGATGCTTCATCACTGGATGTGTTCAAGACCAGGCTGGACAGGGCTCTGAGCAACCTGGTCTAGTGGGAGGTGTCCCTGCTCATGGGATGATCTTTAAGGTCCCTTTCCAACCCAAACCATTCTGTGATTCTATCCCCCAAGGTCTCTCTGGCATCTTCCCTCTTTCCCCTCCTACATCTCATACGTGCTGGGATTTCTGCAGCATTCTGAGGAAATGCTGCGTTTTCTGATGAGCTCAGAAGCATTTTATGATGCTTTTGGAACTTAAACTGTTTCAGAAAAAAATCAGATCTCCACTTCAGGCTGTACAATATGGCAGGCGAGGTGTCTTTAATTAATCCAGGACCTGGGATGTTACAGGATCCCACCAAGGCGAGCAGAGGTTTGCCTGAGGCTCGAGGTGATGCTCTGCAGCTCAAACCATCCTTATCACTCTGCTCCTGTCTGTTGTAGGACCTGAAGCCTGGCAACCTGGCTGTGAATGAAGACTGTCAGCTGAAGGTAGGTGGAAGAGCATCGCTTTGTAGCACGTAGCATATCAGAGCGTGGAGGAACAAAGAATTTGGCACCGTCACGTTACCTCCAGCCTTCCCAGAGTCACTTTTGGGGCGTTTCATTACTCAGCGGTTGCAGGCAGTGGGAAATACCCACCTGCTGAGGTCACCTGCTGAGGTCACCTGCTGAGGTCACCTGCTGAATCAGGGCCCAAGGCTGGGGACGAACATCCTGTCACTGAAATTCCTGTGGCACAGCAGTGCCTAACAACTTCCTAAACAAATCCAGTGTGCTGCCCAGCTCTCGCTGAGGTGGATGATCCCTGGGGGGCAGCTGGGCTCAGCCACAGTTAGCCAGGGGTTCTCCCTGGGGAGGTGGTGAGCCCAGTGTTGCTCTGGAGGGTTTCCTCACAGCTTGCTGGTGTGGTGCTGGAGCATGTGATTTCTGGGAGGTGTGTTCCAGGGAATGGCTCTGTTGCCCACAAAGGCTGGGTCAAGCCACGTTCAGCTCCAGTCTTGAGGGAGACGCCGTCCCCTGTCAGCTGCAGGGTGTTTTTAGAGGAGAGGGTGAGTCACGGTGGGCTGGGAGCAAGCCTCCAATGCTTGCTTACAGAACAGCTCAATTAGAGCTCACAGAGCTTAAATTTAACCTTCAAAAAAAGGAAGTAGCCTTCCAGGTAGTGCACAGCACCAATCCTTTCAGCAGGGTCCTCACCCAACAACTGGTTTTGCAGCCAGCTTGCAATCCACGCTGGAATTAAGACAAACCTGTTAGTTCCTGGAAGCGTCCCGGGGGGTGGCTGTGGCGTAGCTGGGGCTTTGTTGTTCTCTGGCTTCGAGGTAGATTCTCACTTGCTGGTAGGATCTCTCTGTTCTCTCCTGCCTCTCCCTCTGGTGAACTGCAGATCCTGGATTTCGGGCTGGCCAGGCACGCGGACGCGGAAATGACGGGCTACGTGGTGACGCGCTGGTACCGAGCCCCAGAGGTCATCCTCAGCTGGATGCACTACAACCAGACGGGTGAGCTGAGCTGCCCAGCCCAGCCCTGGCACGGGCCCCGCCCCGGGGATCCCGCTGCCACCTCTGCTCAGAGCTCACCTCCCCTCCCGAGGCTTTTCTGCTTCCTCCTCGGTGCCCCCGGGAGCCGAGCGAGGCCCATAATGAACGCAGAGATTTGAGCAGCAGAGGGAGGAGAGGGGAGGGTGGAAAATGGGTGAAATTTAAATCCGTGCCTGCTGCAAGCAACAGCCCCAGCAACCGTTGCTGCCTTTTTGCTGTCCTTTTCTTTGGTTTTTTTCCTCCTTGTTGTTTGTTCTCTCTGAACAGTGGATATCTGGTCTATCGGCTGCATCATGGCAGAGATGCTGACTGGGAAGACGCTGTTCAAAGGAAAAGATTGTATCCTTTCCACTGAGATTTTCCCCAGAGGGGGAGTAATAATTCCTGATGTGTGTGAGAGGGCTTCTATGAATGAGGCTACTGAGAAAATCAAGCTTCAGCCTGGGTTACCAGGAGCTATTTGTAGGGACCAGTCTTTCTGGTGAGGAAAATGGACAGAAGATAGGAGGGGGCCAAGCCAGCCTTAGAAATACACCTAAAATCCAGCACCTCTGTGCTGGACACGTGTGGTCTGCATCAGCAGCCTCACCTTGCGTGGCCACAGCTCCATCCCCAAGCCCATGGGCGTGTGCCCTGGCAGAGCTGTGCCTGCAAAATTATCCCTTGATGGAAATGGCATCCCAGGAAAAAGGCCTTGGAGCTCTTTTTGCCACGCTGAGTCTTGTCCAGCTCTGTTGGGTTTGTATTGTAACCTACTCGTAGCTCCCTCAGAGCCCTGGGCTCTCCAGCTCTCAGCCCTCAGGCTGAGCCCCCGGGGGTGTCCAGGGCTCAATCCTAGCTGGGTGAGCTTTAACACAGCCTGCCAGACCTCGATCAGCTGACTCAGATCCTGAAAGTAACGGGGCATCCAGGAGAAGACTTCCTGGAGAAGCTGGAGGACAAAGCGGTAAGGAACCTGGCTGTGGATTCGGGACTGGCTGGCAGAGGGGGGGGGGGGAGTCTCTGGGGTGGGAGAGGTGCTGCCTCTGCAGCAGCAGGGAAGAGGAGTGGGCCACATCCTCTCCCCCTTGGCAAGGAAGATGTTTCTCCTTGCTGGTGCCACATCTGATGGATTTGGTGTTGTGTTGGGAACTGGTGTGGATTGCTGGGACTCCTGGGTGAGGTGCCTGATGCCCCAGCAAACCACCAACCTCCTCTGCTCTCCAGCTTGGCCCTTAAAGCAGGAATATTTCTGTATCTCAATGATAAAAGTAGCTCCTTGCAAACTGGGCACCAAACTGTGACATCCAGGATGATTTGCTCTTCTCTTCATTCGCCATCACTCCCCTGAGCCATGAAGACCCCAGGGGGACATTTCACAGCCCCCTTGCACTTGTCCACATGCAGTAAATGTCCTTCCCT
Source organism: Merops nubicus (assembly GCF_000691845.1). Classification (NCBI taxonomy): domain Eukaryota; kingdom Metazoa; phylum Chordata; class Aves; order Coraciiformes; family Meropidae; genus Merops; species Merops nubicus. Next base: position 9,484 of record NW_008601594.1, read on the forward strand.
TTCTCTTTCAGGCTAAGAATTATATCAAGTCCCTTCCTAAAATGCCCAAGAAGGATTTGTCTGTGCTTTTCCCCAAAGCCAATCCTCAGGGTAAGTGATCTCCAGTGTTTCTCATGAGTTTTCACAGTAGGAAAGGAGCCAAGCTTGAATGCCACAGCTCCAATCTTATTCTTCCTCCTTCTCAACCTTATTTCTCCTCTTTATTATAATTTCTTCCTACCTTCTCCCTCACAGGTTGTGCCTCTGCCCCTCCTCAGGGCAAATATGTGTGAATTAAATGCAAAATGATTCTTTAGTGGCATTACAATGGTAATGTTCTAGGTCTTCTGCTGTTCTTGGCCCTCTACTACTTTTTTTGGGGTTTTACTTTAAGAAGACATGTCCTGTAACACACAATATTTAAAGAAGAGATAAACTGACTTTTGTATCAACCAACCAGAAGGAAGTGGGTGCTGGATATAAGGGGATGTCAGGGTTGTGGGTGATGGTGATAGGACAGTTGCCTGCATCAGCTCCTCTTGGTATGAGAGTTGGGATGAATTTTGGCTGATATTGGCCCCCTGAGGTTGTTGCTTGTAGCCAAGGAGATGATATTATGATCAGTATTAAGATAAACAAACCAGCTCTTCTTTGTTCAGCCTGATAGCTAAGGCACCACAGGTTTTGAACAGTGCTAAGAGAGCCCCACAGCCCACTCCAGTCATTTTTTAAAAAGTTGGATTTCAGAGTACAGCTTTGAGGCTGGTTGAACCCCTGGATCTATTGATACTTCACAGGCAGCTGAGATGTGCAATTTTCAGGGTAAAAATTGACCTCTCACCAGGAGCTCTTTTCTTGAGTAGATTAGAGGTGAGAGTGAGCAAAACTCATCTAAAAGCTGAAAGGAAGAAAGCATTAAGATAAACCAAGGGGGACTGGAGCTGACTAGTTGGTATCAGAGTTTCCTGCCTTCCTGTTTACCAGGGGTGTACAGATTTCTGTACAGATGACTCATGTTAAGACTACTTTGAGTTTTGGGGGTCAGAGTGAAAGCAGGTGATTAAAACTGAAAAATACTTTGAATTACTGGCGTGGTCTTTATGTTCTGCACAGGGAGGCTCCTTCAAGACCTAGCTCTTATTTCTGCACAATTTACACCTCCAGCCCTGTTAGTAAGAGCTCCCTGAGGCTGCTGCTGGGTGGACTTTGCTTCCCCACTGACAGGAGCTCCACGGTGCCTTGGCCAGGTGGAGGAACCTCTTTCATGTTCAGGTCTAGAGACGTAGCACTGGAACCACAAGTCCCCTCACTTGCAGGGTTTGGGAGCAGGGTGCCTGTTTTCCACCGTGCCCTGCTGAGCCCTGCTCCTCTTCTCTCCTGCAGCAGTGGACCTGCTGGACAAGATGCTGCAGCTGGACGTGGAGAAGCGGCTCACCGCGACACAGGCCTTGGCTCACCCCTACTTCGACCAGTTCCGAGACCTGGAGGAGGAGACAGAAGCACAACAGTCCTATGATGATTCTCTGGAACACGAAAAGCTTTCCACAGATGAGTGGAGAAGTGAGTTTATCTTCTTGTGAGGTTCCTGTCTCAGATGGGACTTTCCTATCTCTCTTTCCTGAGGGAAGCTGCAGTCACCTGCTGGTGATCATTGGCACCTCCCTTGCCCTGCTCCTGCCTTTGTGTCCAGCAGAGACCCCTCCAGCTCTTCAGGCAGACTCTTTTTGCCTCTCTTTTATCTTTCTCTTCTAGCTTACACCCGCCACATCCTCTCTGCACACACGACACTCAAACTTCCATTTTTGCATCCTCTAAAATCCCACGCTCATGGTTATCTCGTTCTGTTTTTCAAGAGCACATTTACAAGGAGATCCTGTCCTTCAGTCCCATCGCCCGGAAGGACTCCAAGAAGAGAAGTGGGATGTCACTATAGCCACGGGTGTGGCCATGGCCAGGACTCACCTCTCCTGGATGACCCGCTGGATTTACTCCAGGTTGCCTCTCTGGTGGCCATCGTTTGGCCTGTGGGACTCCTTTGTGTGCCAGCACCAGGGTGTCAGCGTGCTGTGGGCATTGGACTTTGTTCTACTAAAGGGGGAAGTGCCCCAGACAGTTTTCACTGCAAAAGATAAATATATTCTCATTGAAACTTCAAGTGGGAGACTTTTTTTTTCATATTCATCCATTTGAGAGAGTAAGGGTCTCATTGCTCCCTTCACAGTCTTCCCAAGCATAAGTTTTGGTACATTAATTATGGCTAAGGTAAAGAAAAAGGTTAAATTGTCTGAGAAGTCACTCCTAAGGAAAATAATCAGAAACAGTGAAATTCAGCATAATGAAGCTTCATCTGACCTAACTGTGAGTGCACCTGTTTCCTGGGCAGTCAAACAGCCTCCAGCACAGCCAGCCTGCTGGGATGGTCTTGGCTCCAGGACACTGGGGGAATCCAGTCGATCTTGGGATCAGTGCTGTTCAGAGCAGCTCCAAACTCTGGCTATGCTCCCAGCTCCCTGCTAGGGCTCTTCACCCTCCAGACAGCTGTTGCTGCCTCTTTCTTTTTTTCCCTCTGCTTCTTTCTTTCCGTGGGTTTTGATCAGTGCTGTGTCCTCCTTACTGCCAGCTGCAAACAGAGTCCCTGCGTGGTGGGGTGGGCAGGGACCTCTGGAGATCATCTCCGCTACCCCCCTGCTCCAGCAGCTCCCCCACAGCAGGGTGCCCAGGGTCACAGCCAGGCCGGGTTGGGATCTCTCCAGAGCAGGAGACTCCACAGCCTCTCTGGGCAGCTGCTCCAGGCTCTGCACCCTCACACCAGAGAAGTTTCTCCTCCTGCTCAGGTGGCACCTCCTGGGTTCCAGTTGGTGCCCGTTGCCCCTTGTCCTGTCCCTGGGCACCACTGACCAGAGTCTGGCCCCAGCCTCTTGCCCCCCGGGGCCCTTTAGCTCTTGCTCAGCACTGATCAGATCCTCTCTGAGTCTTCTCTTCTCCATCTGAACAGCCCCAGGGCTCTCAGCCTTTCCTCCTCACATGTTCCAGGGAGCATCCTAGGAATTCCAGACCACTTCCCACATGGATGGACTGGGTATTCCAAGGAGCTGGGCTATAATCCCACAGTCCTGCTGCCCTCCCCCTCTGCCCAGCCTGCTTTCCCCGGCCGCTCTCTCTCCCCCACTCTTATCTCGGGCCGAGCACTCTCTCTGCTGAGTCACCCCGGCTGCCTTTATCTCCCAGCAGAGCTGGTGTTCCCTTACCCAGCTCAGCGACCTGACCCCACACGGTCTCATTCCTTCTGCCCCAGGGGATCAGTTAGAGCAGGGATCCTCTGCCTCAGCTCTTTAACAGCTCCTCTTTCCTCCACATGAAGAGACATTTAAAATGATCATTTGGAAAATGGTCAGTTGTCAGTTCTAAGGCTCAGCTCTTAAAAAAATGTTCATTTATTGGTAGGGGAAAAGAAGAAAAGCACGTTACATGAACAATCTAGCATTAGCAGAGAGAGGAACACAAGAATTCAACTCAGTGAGCATGGAAAATAAGTTCAGGTATCTCAGTTTCTTGGTATCAGATTAGCTCCTTTGATTGGCATCATTATAAATTGCATCTATGAAAATCTTATTCAGTAGAATATCCCACAAAACCCACTGCAGGCTAGAAAACATCCTTGCAAACAAGAGCTTCACAGATTCCTTACTGCATTTTCACTGAGGTTTTGCGTTTCTTATTTGTCTATGCAAATTTTAATTAATTCACTTAGTGAGTAATTGTTAATAGCTACAAGAAATTGCCTTCTCTGGGATGCTGGGAGTCCCCGTGTGTGACGTGGTGGGACTGTGCAGTGCTGCTGGCACCCAGCTGGGCAGAGCACGTGTGCCCAGCAGCCTGTGCTGAATCTGGTGTTCTCTGCTGAATCTGTTTTTCCCCTGCTGAATCAAGATTTTCAGGCTGTGCTGAATCTGGTGTATCTGCAGATCCACAGCTCATGGATCTAGTCACCAGAGTTCAGTGCTAGGTAGGTATGACTGGTAGTTGTGAGAACACCTTTGGACTGCAGCACAAATATCTTCATCGTTGGGTTCTTCCCTGTTATGGTCAGGTTCAGTTGGTCATTCCAAAGTCCATCCCAAGGGACATGTGCCAAGTGTCTTCTCTGTGGAGAAGTGGGAGCATGCAGTGACCAGGGCTGTAGGAAAGTATGTGTGGAGAAGGTATGAACTCAGTAACGTGGGGCAGACACAGTGTTGCCACCTCCACTTTCAACACATTGTGTTCAGAACGGGCTGGGCAGAGCCCAGCTCCCAGAGGGAAGTTGTCCATCCCCTGCTCCCCAGGAAAGCTCCCAGCTCTGAATCCCAGCATCCCCTAAAACCCTCTGCACAGCCCCCCGAAATCTGGAGCTACCACCTTTATCAGGCTTTAAGTATGTGATAATGGGAGAGAAGAAAAACATGGACAAGGATAAGCACGTCTGAGAACCCTCCTGCAGCCTGTACCTGGGGTGGTGGCACCTCGGCGTAGTTCCAGGAGGGATTGGGGAACATGCTCCCAGTCCTCTGCAGTTCCCTTAACATGGCTCAGCAGCCACGGGCTGGTAATGTGGTTATGGTTGTTCTTCTCTTCCCAGCTAAAACAAGGCACAGAATTGTTCTGGTTGGAAGAGATCTTTAAGATGATGGAGTCCAACCATCCCCCAGCCCTGCCAGGTCCCCACTGCCCCGTGTCCCTCACCCCACATCTCCACAGCTTGGAAACCCCTCCAGGGGTGGGGACTCCACCACTGCCCTGGGCAGCCTGGCACAGCCCTGGGCAACCCTCCAGGGCAAGAAATTGTTCCTCAGGGACAACTGAAACCTCCCCTGGGGCAACTTGAGGCTGTTTCCTCTTGTCCTGTCCCTTGTTCCTTGGGAGCAGAGCCCGACCCCCCCCTGGCTCCAGGCTCCTGTCAGGAGCTGTGCAGAGCCAGAAGGTCTCCCCTGAGCCTCCTTTGCTCCAGGCTCAGCACCCCCAGGTCCCTGGGGTTGCTGAAGCTCCTCCCTTGGAGGTATCAGGATTTAACCATTGACACACTTGGATCCCTTTCAGCAACTGCATTAATTTTAATGATTCTGAAGAAAACAGCCACGGAACAAAAAGCAGAAGCTGAGATACAAACATTACTCATTATTGACACTTATGCATCAAGAAAGAAAAAAGGTCAGTTCTCTATTCCCAGTGATAATTTGTGCCCCTTTTTAAGTGTATTTTATATATTGAATAAAGACAGAGGGGGTTATAACCCAGCTGAAGGTGCCCAGCTCTCTTGGAGCTCTCTTGGCCACCGCTTTCATCTGAGGCTGGTTTTCAACTCACACCCTTTAAAAACTGGGCGAGTGAAGAAATTGAATTAAATTGTGCCTCTGGGATTTGAGATAAGTTCAGGCAGTTTTTTTTTAAAGGAACACATCAGTTTTACAGCTCTACCATAAAACTAAATGATGGAAAACTTGCTTTGGTGGTGTGAGGGATGGTGCTGGGTCCTCAGAGCTGTCTGTGCATGGCTTTGTGCACGAGTGTCCCACTGAACCAACAGGCTGCTCACACACTTGACATTAAGCATATATGCAAATCTGGGCAAGACTGGAGCCTAATGTGATTAGAATAAGCCAATTCCAGTGCAAAACTGAATATAAAGCTTCAAAACAGAGGTCAAAAGGAGTTTGTCATATTTAATTTTTTTTTTTTTTAAAGAGATGGGAAGGGCTAGAAAAAAATGGCAGTAATACTGTTATAATTAAGTTCTAACTTAAAGAAAGAAAATAAGATGAAGTGTCAAAATTATTTACTGTTTAACCAGCTTCTCAACACTTGCCTCAGAAGCAAATACCTGTTGATTTTTCTGTTGTGATGGTAAATCCTGTGTTTTGGGCAAGATCCTACCCAGGTGAGATCCTGTGCCAACCTGTGAGAGTATTGGGACTTTATTTCTAACCCTTTCACAGGCTATTTTTCCATGCAGGACAAGAACAGAATGCATTATTATTTAAGTTATAATGTGGATTCTTTAAAGCACACAGAGGAAGGAGCGTGTAGAGGTTGACCTGTGAGCCTGTTCAGCATTAAGTTAACATGTTTTCCCTGCTTCTGAAGCTCTGCTCCACAGTACTTTGCAAAACAGATTTGTCAATAGACTGTTTCACTGCCCTGGATTCCAGTTGACATACGTTAAAAGACAAAAGATCTACAGTTGGGCTGTAAATGAGGGAAAATAACATTCATTTTTTCCTTTGAAAACAATTCTGTTAATTCTATAAATTCCCATGGCAATATTATGCAATACTCTGCACGCTCTGAGTGGGAGCTGGAGCGTACGTGTGCCCAAGGATGTGGTATGCTCTATAAAAAATAAGTGTAGGAGCCTCTGCAATTCTATCTCACCACTTAGATCTCAGTTGCAAACTAACTTCTTCCTTGCTCGTTGCTCTCGGTCCCTCTCTTGCTGTCCTTCCACCCCATTGCATTCAGAGGCCATCTAGACCTAAATATCAGACTGGAAAATAAATACAGGCTCTTATTATTCCCCCTGTTGTTTTGATGTTGCTTGTTTGGGCTAACAGTGGCAGAGCCAAGGCTACAGGGAGCAGACAGGTGGGATGCTGGCACCTGGTGATGCCCCTGCTCATTTTGGGGGACCCCATGATCTCCTGCCAAAAAAAAAAAGTGGGTGCAGGATGAAAGCACCCCAACGAGCCCGGGCCAAAATCCAAGCTGCTCATCTCCAGTGGCCTGGGGGGCTCCTGCGGGCAAGGCACCGACCTAGGAGGAGAACCTCACAGC
>NW_008601595.1:0-2240 GCF_000691845.1 Merops nubicus
AGGCTGGGGCGCGGGGAGGAGGCGCGGCCCCTGCGCCCGCAGCGGGGTGGTGGGGGTCGTGCTGACTCGGACCTTTCCCTTCTCCTCTCCTCTGCTCTCTTCCCCTCTCCTCGCTTTCCCCTTCTCTCTTTCTCGCTCTCTCTTCCCCCCGCCCCCATTTTGCGCGGAAGCCGGGAGGATCATTTACTGCAGGCTTTGGCTGGGTCCCTCTTTCCCCCCGGCCACCGCCGGAGCTTGGAAAAGGCTGAAGGTTTTGGCCGGGGGTCTGTAATCATTGGCAGCAGCTACAGTCTCTCCCCGATCCCCTTTATAAAGAAGGGGTGCGGGGATGTGAAATATTATATACCTTTATTATCAGATCTGTCTACGTGCGTACTTAGAGCAGAGCTAAATTTGTGGGAGTTAAAAACTCCCTCGTGTTTATTCTCGGTGTGCTTCTGCAACTCGGCATTTAATAATTTGAGTCCAGCGTTGTGCTTCCCAGACTCTGAAGCCTGAGGTGGGGTGGATGTGCATGCAGCAAAAGCAGGGGGCTGGGTGGACTCCTGGTAATCACCTCCAGGGGTGGGAATTTTAGTCTTTGTCGTAAGATGACACTGTAGCATAAACCATCTAAATTTTGGATCTGGGAACTGGTTTAGAGGTGGTAATTGGTACTAAAAGAAGGCGATTTTTGTGGAAGCTTCTGAGAATAAGTCACACCGCACCCATCTTTGTGATAAACTCTTGCATTTGGCGTTTCTTGCAAAGAACGAGGCTAGAATTTGTTGCGAATGTCGTATTGACCCAGGGGTGCATCTTTCAGTTTAGATTACTGCTGATTTGATCCTCTGGAATCTGCAAAAGGAAAGCCTGCCAGCCTCTGTGAATAGCTTTGCGGTGTAACAGGAGCGGAGTTCGCGAGCGGAATCGCTGAGAGATATGTGAAGGCTGTGAGCAAAGCTGAGCTCCTCGCTATTCCTGCCTCGGAGCCGGGCTCGTTCCCCGGGCACGGTTCGTGTGGGGGGCGGATCCCCCCTGGTGGCGCCCGGGGATGATGTCGGTCGAAGGGTCTACGATAACAAGCCGGATCAAAAACCTGCTCCGCTCCCCCTCCATCAAGCTGCGGAGGAGCAAGCCTGGGAACAAGCGTGAGGATATCGGCAGCAAGGTGAGTGCTGGGGGCTGCAGCCAGCATGCTCTGACCTCGTTGCCTGAGGTCTCCTCTGTACTAACAGTGCTGCCTGGGGAGAACTGGGGTGACTGGAGGGAGGCAGGGCAATTGATAACGTGATGACTGCAGCCTGTCTTTTAGCTGGGGTCTGTGCCCTGCTGCAGAGCCCTGCTCAGCCCAGGGTCCCTCCTCACTCTTTGCTGGTGTGATATGAGCCCAGTTTGTGTCAGAAAGCTTTTGGGATTTCCCACGGTGTGGTGTGGGGAGTCCTTACTGACAGGAGGAACATAATGCTGCCTCTTCCTCCATGTTTCCAACTGCTAATCTGCATTACCAGCAGCTAATGATACCCAAAGACCTGTCCTGTTCTTCTGTGTGAATTATTGCTCAGCCCTGCAAAGAAAGGTTCTGGGAGCACGTGGGATGGTGTGAGAGGTGGAGGGTGCAAGATGTGCCTTGGAGGTGACTGTTCAGATGGGGTTTGTGTTCCACAGGCCTGGATGTGCTCTCCTCTGTGCTCCTCAGACCCCCTGCCCTTGGGGGTGTCTTGTCTGGGGTACAATTGCTTCTACCTGAAAAATCCATGGTTCTTCTTGGTGTTGTGGAGAATTCCTGACAGACAGTCACTCTCTGGGAATTGACTGGTGTCATGAGGAGAGGAAGATGACCTAACCCTGGCTGCAGGGAGAGCAGGAGCTGGGTGGCATTGCCTTGTGCTGACAGCAGGTGCCTCTGAGTCAGGACACCTCGTTCTGTCCCTGCCACTGATTCACTTCTAACCCTGGGCAAATCACTTGGCTTTTGTGTAGTTCTCTCTCTTTCTCTCTCCATAAATAGAAAGCTTAATCCCTCCCCCTTTGTGAAGACAAACTAATAAATGAGAAATGCTTGTAATCCAAGACTGCAAAGTGCATTCGTTTGTCTCCAAATGGTAGTGATTCAAAACTTGTCCCTGGGACTGAAAAGTGCATAAAGTTTCAGGGGGCATAAATGACACCTTGCCTGAATGGCTTGGCCCTGGCATGAAGTCCTGTTCTCAGGACTCCAGTTCAGGTGGGAGTTTCCCTGAGGTGGCTGGTAAACACCA
>NW_008601596.1:0-210 GCF_000691845.1 Merops nubicus
GGAGTGGGACTAGGTGGGACGCACGACGGGAGAGGCGTGGAGATAAATGGGAGCACCCGGAGCTGTTATTTCAACCTCTTTGCAGATCTAGACAAAGCGCAGCAGCCCCCACTGCCCCGGGCGAAGGGAACGTTTACAACGAGGAGAAAACAAAATTTGTTTAAATGCAAGCGCCAGCCTGCCGAGCGGGCGGCACAGCACCAGTGCCAG
>NW_008601597.1:0-216 GCF_000691845.1 Merops nubicus
AAAAAAAAGAAAACAAACTTAGGGACAAAAAAAATCTCTACGAAGTGAGATCCCTTCGGTATCTTCCGCTTTTTTGCAGATGTTTCTCTTCTTTGATCACCTGTAACGAGAAAGAGGAAAGGGAAGGAGCAGAGAGAGAGAGAGAGAGAGGCAGAGAGAGAAACGTGCTTGAGAAGTTCTGAACTTTAGCACCTGACTTTTTAGGCAGGGGAAAAC
>NW_008601597.1:622-834 GCF_000691845.1 Merops nubicus
AAGTGAAAAGCGGGGGGAGAGAAGGAAAGGGGGGAAAAAAAAAAAAGCGACAAGTTGCTAAAGAAATTCTGCACAAACCTTGGTGGAGAAGCAGTATGCGACCCAGGAGGGATGAAGCTGAAAGTGCTTGATCAGATCAGATTGTGCTCGCTCGCTCGCCCTATTTTTTTTCCCCTATGTTTTTCCTCCCTCTTTTTTTTCCCCTTTTTTTT
>NW_008601598.1:0-207 GCF_000691845.1 Merops nubicus
TTCAAACTGGCAGCCTGTCACAAGTGGAGCTCCCCGGGGGTCAACCCCGGGGGCCAATTCTGTTTAATATCTTCACAAATAAACCAGAAAATGGGATCAAGTGCACCCTGATAAATTTTGCTAATGGTACCAAACCGAGTGGGAACTGGACACTTTGGAAGAGAGAGCCACCCTGTAGGAAGACCTGGATAGGCAGGGAGAGGGGTC
>NW_008601598.1:469-913 GCF_000691845.1 Merops nubicus
TTGCAAGGCCATACCTGGAATCTCCTGTTCAGTTTTGATCCCTGCTATCCAATAAAGATGTGGACAGGCTGGAAGGGATCCAGAGGAGGGCGGCAAAGATGGTCAAAGGACTGGGAAGCTGCTGTAGGGGAAAAGGCTGAAAGAACTGGGTTTGTTTGGTCTTTAGAAAAGAGGCTTAGGCGAGACCTTACCACCACCATGTTCCAGTATTTAAAGGGTGGGTACAAGGGAGGTGGAGACTCCCCTTTTACAGGGAGTCACATGGAAAACATATGAGGTAATGGTTATAAATTACATCTGGGAAGATTCTGAAGGGATACAGGACAGAAATTTTTCACAGTGAGAACTGTGGATTCAGCAATGTTGGACACATTTAAGATTTGGCTGAACAGGGTGCTGGGCCATTTTGTCTAGACTGTGTTTTTGCCAAGAAAGGTTGGACCA
>NW_008601599.1:0-2084 GCF_000691845.1 Merops nubicus
CACGAGAGCAGCCAGCCCTTGCTCTGGGCTCTGCCAAGCACTTTGCTGCTCCAAATTTTTCCCAGTTGCCTGCTAAAACCCAAGCAGGCTCCTGAACCCTCACAACCCTCCAAAATAAAACCAAACCAATCTGCTGGAATCCTTTCCCAAGCTTCCAGTCAAGGCCAGTTCCCTCCCTTCCATGGTGTTACAGGGCAGCGGCTGCAAATCCGCTCTCCAGGCAGATCCTTTTTTATCACAGCCTGATAAATTCCTCCCCAAATTCTCCTGTAAGGACCCTGCTGGGCTGGGGGGAGGTTCCCCCTGCAGCCCACCCTCCCTGGTGCCAGCAGCTCCTTCGGCGTGGGCGTGTTGAGAAGAGACTACAGAGAGTCACTGAGATTGTGGCTGAATCAGTTTTATTATTGCAGTTTGGAGGATTTGGGGGAAAAAAAAAAAAGGGAAAAAATTTCCCCTCCTTCCAAATGGGGCTCATCTGTGTGTTCAGTGTTTTCCTCAGCTGGTTGTAGAGCTGAGCAGAGAATAAAACGTCTCTGGCTGGGATCTGTCAACGAAATGCACCCGCCGGTGAGGTTCAAAGCAGGCAGAAATGGTTTCTTTTGACTCAGAGAGATTTTTAAGGAAAAAATTCACATTTTATAGAATACAAAAATATTCCCGAGTGAAAAATATAGCCTTTCTACTCTGAAAAGTCATGGGGGATTGCCTGCCTGTTGTTCCCTTTTCCCAGGCCTCATCAGAAGTGATGCTTCCTAACAGGGAGTTTATTCTGAAAGCCACTTTCCAATCAGTTTTGGAAACAGTTTTGGATCTTCACAAGACCCTGCAGCCTCGTCTGCACAAGAGCCTTGTCTGCACAAGTCCTTTGTCTTCACAAGACCCCTGCCCCTGAGCTGAGGTGGTGAGAAGGGTGGGAGAGGTCCTTGTAGGGCTCAGGTCTGGGATCTAGTGGTGTAAACTGGTCCCAAATCTCACGTCAGAGCTGTGCTCACCTGCCCTGCTTTGTTCCCTACAGGGTGGAGGAGAAGAGCTTGGGGTAAACCCCTCCTTTGACCCCCTTCATCAGCCAAATTTTTATTCCCTTGTTGCTTAAAGAGGACTTGAGAGCATTTGATGAGCCCTGAACAGTCAGAACTGGGGGGATTTTCACACTCCCACCAGCCCAGGAGGCTGGTCCCAACACCCCCACCCCAATCGAGGGCAATTCAAACCTCCAGGTTCCTCAGTGAGCTTCCTGATTTTGAGAACAAGAGTAATCTGAATGCCCAATGTCTCAGCTGGAAAATATCTGCACATTTTTCTTGCTCTCTCCATCAGAGAGCTGCAGGGGAAGGGTTTTATCAGAGCAGCTGACACGCGTCGCTTGAGATCTCGTTCAGGGATTACCCTTCTCCCTCTCCTGCATCCAAAGAGTGGGATGGGAAAGGTGAGAAAAAGCATTGGAAAAAAACAAAAATGCTGGAAGGGTGACAAAGGGTGACACGGGTGCCCCTGGGACACCAGCTTAGGTGACCTTTGCAAAACTGCCCCTTAAGAGGGGGCAAAGAGCAGGGTGAGAGTGGGGATCAAGGTCAACACTGCTGCGAGGAGCAACGCTGAAGTTTGTAAGGAATGAAATCTTCAGGAACCTCGTGCCACCAGAAAATGGGGGAAGGACTAAAAAAAAACCCCTCCCAGGAATCCTCCCTGTGCAGTGCTGGCAACATGAGCCTGAAGAGAGGAGCTGAGCAGACCCGAGCACAAGCAACCAACCTCCTTTCCGAGGGAGGTCAAGTGTTGAAAGAAAACAGACACCACCACCTGCGAGCAGGCAAGAGCTCTGTTGGTTTTAATATTTTCATGGATTATTTGCAACGTTAGGGAAGGGAATTTCCTTTTTTTTAAAAAAAAAAAAAAGTAACAGTTGGATGTTACCACAGACATCTTGACATCCCCCTTCCTCGGCTTTCCGCTTCGAGGCGTGAAAACTGAGCCCCCTCTTTAGCAAAGTGCTTGGCATCACCCCGGTGAGGGGATCTGAGCCCTCTTAGCAGCTCAGCTTTCAGCTCAGCAGGCCTGATTCTGCTCCGAGAGGAGCACCCCAG
>NW_008601600.1:0-202 GCF_000691845.1 Merops nubicus
ACATCAGCATCCCACTCCCAGCCCCTTCCAGATGGGAGGAACCCCAAAATCCCACCCTGGGGGGGACACACCACCCAAAATCCCTCATTTTAGAGGGGACACCCAAACCCCCTCCACCTTGCTCCCCCAAGGCCATGTCCAGAGCTCTGTGCTGGCTCCTGCTCCCCCTTGTGCCACCGCGCTGGGGCTTCCTGAGCATTTC
>NW_008601600.1:358-570 GCF_000691845.1 Merops nubicus
CTGCAGGATGAGCCCCTCTCCCTCTGGCAGCAGCTCCCCCGTGTTGTAAGAAACATCTTTTTATTGACTTCAGTTAATTTGTTTAGTATCATTGAACAAGGATTATATTTTCAGTGAATCAATCTAAATGAGAAACCCTCGGTTCAAATCCTGCCTCTGGCTCTTTGCACGGTGGGTACCCCTGAGAAGCAGAACCCTGGGGGGACACCCCC
>NW_008601601.1:0-276 GCF_000691845.1 Merops nubicus
TATTCTTGGAGGGTTTTCTTTTACAGTCGCATCATCTGAGCTCGAATTTGGGGTGCAGGATGAATTGGATCTCCTAAATCAACTTAAACACGCTGCTTATTTTTTATGCCTTTATATTTAATTAATTTTCCTGCTTATTTCTAAGCGTTTCTATTTAATTATTAATTTTATTAATCATTTTGAAGGTTTTTTTTTTAAGTTGTATATTGTAATCAGGGCCAGAATTTGGGGCGCGGGGTGCACTGGATCTCTTGCGAAGCAACTTAAACACACTGC
>NW_008601601.1:355-563 GCF_000691845.1 Merops nubicus
TTAATCATTTTGAATGGTTTTTTCTTACAGTTGCATATTGTAATGAGAGGCAGAATTTGGGGTGCAGGGTGCACTGAACCTCCTGCAAAGCCACACTGCTTATTTTTTATGCTTTTACATTTAATTATTTTTCCTGCTTATTTTTATGCATTTATATATAATTATGATTTTAATTAATTAATAATTTTGGAGAGGGTTTTTTACATAC
>NW_008601602.1:0-821 GCF_000691845.1 Merops nubicus
TTCATGCTGCCTCTAGGAATTTAATGCGTTTCAGACTTCTCCTTCTCTAGCAAATGTGACTGAGCTTGGCCAGTAGATTCAAAAATTATTGGTTGAGGATTGAAGAGGATAAAAAGGGAGAAGGGGGGGAAGAGGAGACTGGCAAAGGCAGACAGAGGATGATCTCATAAACCTCATCTCCTTGGGTAACCATGAAAATATGATCGGTACAGTTCAATCATGATACATAAGAGCTGGCTTAGAGTAATGCCTTTTTCTCATTCTTTCACCTGCCACAAATATGGAATATTCAATGCAAGAAAATCCTTACTGCAGGTTCTGGAAAAACTATGAAATAAATGTTAGTAACTAGAATATGTACATGTGGGCTGCAGAGCACAAGAGCAGTCCCCTCTCACCTTGCAGACCGTGTCTGTCAGCTCAACAAACACAAATGAAAATCAACTCAGCTTACTTATACTTCTGTGCACAGGATCAATGAAATGGTGAGTGATCTTGGGAAAGACCAAGATCAAAGAGGGGAAAAGTATAAGAAAGGCTGATGTGCACACACAAACTGTTTTCATCAAACCCCTATAATGCAGTGATAGCAAAACAGATTTTCTTAAGATGTATGACTTGGGATTATGACCCTTCCAAAGCACCAAAATCCTGTGGGGTGAAAAAGATTTAAGGCAAAAAAAAGGGGGAAGAAAAAAAAAATCTAGCAACTTAAAATATATATGTATATTTGTATGTATGTACGTACAATATGGCAACATACTTTTCTCATCCAGAAAAATAAACAGACTTAAATTTAGGGAAAATACTTCTTCCACATA
>NW_008601603.1:0-201 GCF_000691845.1 Merops nubicus
GACGCCCCCCGAGGTCCCCGGGGGGGTCCCCAAAAGGGTCCCCAAAGGGCAAAGGGCACCCCAGGAAACGCCCCGAGATGTCCCCGAGGGGGTCCCCCAAGAAAGGGCTCGAGGGGTCCCCAAAGGGGTCCCCCCGGAAGCTCCGGGAGGGGTCCCCCAGGGGGTCCCCCAAATGTTCCCAGGGGTCCCCCCGGAAGCTCC
>NW_008601604.1:0-536 GCF_000691845.1 Merops nubicus
GGAAAAAAAAAAAAAAGCCAGAGTCTTGCAAGCTCCGGGGGTTGGTTTGACGGTGTCAACTTTGGGAAATGCCAGTGTTTATCTCCGCGATCTAGCCACTGCTCGTGGTGTTAGCTGTGACTAAGGTAAGCGGAGGGGTGACCCCCCCCCGGCCGCCCCCCCCCCCCTGGCGACTTTGCCTAGTTTTGTTACCTTGCTTGGCTGCTCGGTGTGTGGAGGCTAGAAAAGAAAGGTAGGAGAAGCTTGATGAGATTGCACTACGAGTTGAGTTAAGTTGTGCCTGATTTAATCTGGGAATCTCGTCTCTCTATGTGCGTGTGCATGCTTTGGGCAGAGATGTAACTGGTCTTTACCCAGGTAAGCAGATGCGACGGATTTTTTTGTCCTAGCTAAGGATGGAAGTTGATTTTGCATAGCTAAAGAGATGCAGCTGAGCTCTGGCTGCACAGTGCACAACTGATCTTACATAGATAAAGAGACGCAGCTGATCTTTACCTACATGGAGACGAGCTGGTCCCCAGCTTGAGGGATCACTG
>NW_008601605.1:0-22763 GCF_000691845.1 Merops nubicus
GGAATCGCTGTTGGTGCTGCTATGGTTGGTAAATTTGCATCCCTCTGCTTCTGATTTAAAAACGCAAAATAAACTGTTTCTGTGTAAAAGCATACTAACGTATATTGTAATACGCTGACAGGCGGGGCTGAGACCCGTGTGCGAGTTCATGACGTTCAACTTCTCCATGCAAGCGATCGACCAGGTGATAAACTCGGCGGCCAAGACCTGCTACATGTCGTCGGGCTCCATCGGCGTGCCCATCGTCTTCCGCGGCCCCAACGGCGCCTCGGCCGGCGTGGCCGCCCAGCACTCCCAGTGCTTCGCCGCCTGGTACGGCCACTGCCCCGGCCTCAAAGTCGTCAGCCCCTGGAGCTCAGAGGATGCCAAAGGCCTGCTGAAAGCCTCCATCCGGGATGACAATCCGGGTGAGCGCAGGCGGGTCGCGGCAACGCCTAGCACTCCGTCCTGAAAAGAATGTTTTCCCCTCCTGCTCCATTTGAAACAACAGCAAAAAAAAGGTGGTTCACCACTGAAACACTGAAGGTTGCTTTACTGCAGCTTTAGGCTACTCCCAAAGGCACTGAAGTATTTATTCTTTTCCTAACAGCCACTTGCCTTGCTAGCACTGTGATTTTGTGCTGTTGCCAGCTACGTGTCTTTAGGGCTAGTTTGGTAACAATTCGGAAACTCAGAAACATTTATGAATCTATTGTAAAGGGGTTAAAAAGAAAGAATATGTGTCAGGAGGAGTTCCTGCATATACAGTGGTGACGTAACTCATTTTTACAGATAATGAAATTCAGGTGATAAGTTCAGAACGTTTTAAACTAAAAGCAGAGCAATTTTGTCATTATTTTTCACGAGCACGCATGCATAATAACCTTTCTAAAACTAGCAATTCTACTATCATGTCCCAAAAGTTAAATACCTGATCTCATTTAAGACTAACTGTAGATAATTTAAATAATTCATCATTGAAATAGACTGATTTTTTATAAAGAAATTTTTAATTATTGCTCACGCACACACACTCAAGTCTTTGTTGCCTGGATGGGCTTCAGTGTCTTGAGCTAGTGTGCTGCAGTACCTTTAATCACCAGTGCAGTTCTCTGCCTGCAGATGTACCTGTTAACACAAGTATGTTCTCTTCTAGTTGTGATGCTGGAAAATGAATTACTCTATGGTGTTCCCTTTGAAATGTCTGAACAGGCACAGTCAAAGGATTTCATTGTTCCCATTGGAAAAGCTAAAGTAGAAAAGCAAGGTAAGCTGAAAATCCTGTTTGTTTCCTTATTCACTGAACTGCTTAGGGACTTTTTTCAAGCTCTTCAGAACACTGTTGGCTTGGGGCACAGGACAGTGTTTCAAATGTTAAAATGTTATTTTATCCAGTAGTAAACTTTTTTGTTTCGTGGCCCATATAGGAAAAAATCTCCTACTTCTCTGCATATCATCTAAAACTGTACCCTTGTAAAGGACTTGTTCAGTAGTATAGAGATGGAGCAGGTGATGGCTGAAAAATGGTTTTCCTCACCTTCGTAGGTAACTTTTGTCAAAAATGCAAAGAGAGATCACTGCAGTATTTCAGTCCACTTGTTCATAATTTATCACTGCATGATATGGCTGTTTGAAAAGGATAATCTGAAAGCTAGATTAAATCTTTTTTCAGTTCCCTGTATTATAGGATAAAGTCTCTGTCTTAGCATAGTCCTGCTACCACTCCATGCTGTGTAAGTATAGAGCATTTAACATTTCAAATACTTAAACTCACAAGAGAATCCTAACATTACCTTGAAAGGTGCCTGAGGTCTAGAAAAAAAACTTTAAATCTTAAGGGTTTTCTTCTTTAACACTTGTTTGTGTTCTAGGAACTCATGTTACATTAGTGGCACACTCCAGACCCGTGGGACACTGTTTGGAAGCAGCTGCTGTACTTGCCAAAGAAGGTGTAGAGTGTGAGGTGGGTGCGGTCTCTGTTGCTTTTCTATTTCCCTGAAGATGGGGGGAAAAAAAAAAAAGCAGAGGGTCTTCTCATTCAGGCTCTGCAAAACTTCAGTGTGTTAACCACAGGCTTCTTGTAATTGTAAATACCTGAGCAGCACGTGCATTTTTTTCCCCTAGGTTATCAATCTGCGAACCATTCGACCGATGGACATCGAAACCGTGGAGGGCAGCGTCATGAAGACAAACCATCTCGTAACTGTGGAAGGAGGTTGGCCCCAGTTTGGAGTAGGAGCTGAAATCTGTGCCAGGATCATGGAAGGTATTGAGTTTTGCAGTGATCATGTTGATCTCATTCTCTTGTCTAAATTCTGATGAGTTCTTGATAGAGGCAGATGAAGGCAAAGCTAGGGGGCTGTGTCTGAGGAGCTTGAGCCTAGCTGTCCTGCTCCAGAGATACTCGCACGGTGGATCCAACTCATCTTCCACTGCGAGTAACTCTTATCCCAGGATTTGACTGTGTGAGCAGCAGGATGGAAACTTCTTGACTAAACCATAGGGTATGGAGACAAACAAGCAGGAACAGCTTCCTCTGGAATACTAAGAGCTACAGGAACAAAACTGTTTAAATAGATTGAGATTCAGAAATTGAATTGAGAGAAGGCCATAGCGCCTGGCAACCTGACGGCTGTCTTTGTTCCAGGACCTGCCTTTAACTACCTGGACGCCCCCGCTGTGCGTGTCACCGGTGCAGATGTTCCTATGCCTTACGCCAAAATTTTAGAAGATAACTGCCTACCTCAAGTGAAGGATATAATATTTGCAGTGAAGAAAACTTTGAACATCTGAGTTGTAAATACACGTTTTAAAGTCCTGCTTTACAGCGTATTAATCGTTTAAGGCAAGTTGTACGCACAACTTTTGGTGTATAGTTACATGAACTTTTGTACAGTGGGTAAAGTATAGTAACCTCCCAGAGTATTTATATGGGGTTACCCTCTAAGCTACACTTCATATAAGCAACGTGGTAATGCTTCTTTGTTCAACAGTACAGGTGGGTTAGTGCTACTGTATGTGGAGACATCCCATTTTAAATTCAGAGCGAGGGAAAAATCCTCCATTTCTGTTTGGCTTGTAATGCCCAGACAAGCTGTTACAGCAGCTGTAGTGGTGGCTGGTGAAGAACTGCAGTGAGCAGGAGGAGGCCTGAGACCAGCCCTGGAAAGCTGCACAGCCCTCTAGGAGCCCGTGGTTGCACGGCTTATTGAAGGTCAAAGGCTCAAAGCAGAGTGGGTGATGCTTTGCTTACCTGGTGAACTGAGAAGTGCAACTGTCTGCCCAAAGCAGCTTTGGAAGCCTGCGGGATGAGTTTAGTTTGAAGAGCACTCTGTTCATGCAGGAAAGCTTCTGCACAAGAGCTTAAATAAGATCCTGATCCACTTCAGGCTGTGGTGGGAAACTACCTAATTTTTCTTTACTAGCTGCCACATACAGTGATATAAAAAAGCCTTCCCCAGATGTTTTGCCTTTATGTTTTTGTTTGTTCTTTGTTAAGCTCATCACATGGGCTAACCATAGCATGGTCAAACTATAGTTCTTACAGTGCAAAATAAGTTACTTTGTTCAGACACGAGCCCGAGTCTGAAGCAGCAGTTGTTGTGTAGATGGTATTTGAAGAGCTGGGACCCAGTCACAGCAGCCTTTCAGCAGATCACCTCATACAGGCTGCAGCTGAGGGGCTGCTCCTGGCAGGCAGGGAGAGCTCCTCTCCACTTCCTCCAGCAGCTCCTGGTATGGAGCAAGGGCTGTGGGTAGGGGCCTGTGCAGCTTGGCTGGTCAGCAGCCCAGGCTGGCAGCCTTCCCACTGTGCTGCTGGAGCAGAGACACCTCTGAGCAGACAGAGGAGCTCGGGTCCTGTTTCAGCCAAGGGCCAGGAATACCTGTCAGGGTTCTCCTTCACCAGAAGCCCTGTCTGGTTCTTAGGAGGTCTGGCTTGCAGGTGCAGTCCTAGCTGAATACACCCACCACCACGCTGCTGGAGGAATTCCATTAACATTTTAATAAAAACAACTGAGTATCACAGGTTACATGAAACTTTGTACAGACAGTCTCTGCATAGTAACAAACACTGATGTACTTGAATTTATAAAATGGATTATCTATAATCCTTTAAAGTGCAATTTGTTTAAGGTTTTAAATCAAAAAGGATCTTTCAATAAAGTTTAATCTGTAGAATTAACTTGAAGTAACTTTGCATTTAACTAAATCAACAATAACATCCCCGTGCCCTATTAACTCAGTTAAAAAAACACTTTTCCTTACGAGTTTCAGGTAGGATGTCCAGTTGAACAAGTTTAATGAGACAGCATTTTTACTCCACCAGCAAGTGGAGGGGATGAGATTTAATTCTCCAGTTCCCTCCCCTGTGCAGTATGCTTTGAGGGGCAGGGAGCTGGATTATTTCAAACAAAACTTGCTGATTCAACACAGCAAGAATTAAGATGAGTTACATGTGCATGGAAGAGAGCTGAAAAACCGAGTAGACTAAAACTACATTCCTGTAATTTGGAAAAAAAAAAAAGCATTAATTCACCGTGATCATGGTCATTCCTATTTTCAGATTTTTATTCAGTTATATAGACGTTGCTGTACCCCTGAAACAAGAGAACAAAGTTCTTGAAACCAAGTAAAGAACGGAGGACGTATGGCAGCATGGCAGCGCAGTTCAGAGGGGGCAGTGCTGCTGCTCAGGGGAAGCTGGAACGGGCAAACGGAGCTAGAGCGTGATGAGCCACCATGTGCTGGTGGGCCAGGCGTGGCCAGGAGGGTCTGCTCCCTGGGCAGCACAGGACAGGGAGGGGGAACTCGACCCTGGTGCGACCAGGGGCCTCAGCTGATCCTGGGAGCGCTGTGGTCGCACGTCTGTGTTTTCTTCAGAGTTCCTTTCTGAAAGTTCTGAATAGAGCTGAGCAAGGCTCCGCGGCTCGCGCTGACCGGGGGCTGCGGGCTCGGCGGCGTTGGCACCTCTGTGCTGGGAGGAGGAGGAGCTGCTGGTGGCAGGGGCGGCGGTGGCGGTGCTGGGGGTATCGACGAGGCTCCTGTTGAGTTGAGGAGAAAAGGTGTACTTTATGTCAGGGAGGTCCTCCCACAGAGGACTGCAAAGATTAGCTGGACTTTGTTAGTCCTGCACTAGTCAGGCCATTTCTCAAATGCCAGTGGATTGTGAAGAACAGAATGGATGAAAAATGCCAAAGTGTCCAAATCCCTCTATCTGCAGGTGAGTCGTGTCATCTGAGACACCTGAAATGAAGCCTGAAGCTACTCAGTACCTGGGCATGCAAAACATGACTCGAATGTGACCTTGCACTGAGGGACATGGAGGTCACTTAGCAGGACTTCCCAGCTTCAGCTTCCCTTGTTTGTCCCCTGGGAAGCTCTTTTGGTCATAAATGAGAACAAAGACTGGAAGCAAATCTTTCTGCCTGTTCTTCCATGGCTAACTTCACACTCCGACGAAAGACCACATCGCTGTAGTATTGGTGATGACTGCTCGGTCAGATTTTACTCCATTTTTAAAGTACTAACTGCAGAAGAGTTTCTGGAAATATTTTACACTTCCACAGCACTATCAGACTTTCTCCAAACATGTTGTAACAAGCGCTTGTTTCACAGGCTGAATGAGTCACAACCATCTGCCACTCACACCACTTGCCTGCCTTTCCTGTTCCCATCAGTCACCTTTGCACTCTGGCCCTTGCTTTCTACCCTGGTGACATCCATCTCATGCTGCCCATCCTGCCTCAGCCTTGTCATCCTGACTCCTGGGAAGCCAGGGCCTGCCGTGGTGTGTGCGGGCTGCTAGCCCAGCAGTGAGGGCCTGTGTGGAGCTGCTTCCTGGCAGCTCAGATCCAGGCAGGTGGCCTTACCTGCCCCAAACATCTCTCCCAAACACCCTGAGCTTGTGCAGCTCCGCACTGCTCTCTACACAAGTAGAATCAAAGATGCAGGCAGGAGTAAGAGCAAAGGGCTTCAGAGGTGAACCCTGACCGTTCCACAAGTCATCCACATGAAAGTGGCACTTGCAGCCCATCACCAGCTGTTTGGGAAATGATGGGCCTGTCTTGTCTCATCTCATACATTTTGGAACAAGTAGCGGCATAATGATGAATATCTTAAAACCATTCAACGGTGACTTTTAACTCCATCATCAAGCTGGAACATAAGAAGTTCCACAGAACCATAAGGAAAACTTTTTCACTGTGAGGGTTACAGAGTACTGGAACAGGCTGCTCAGAAGGGTTGTGGAGTCTCCTCTGGAGACATTTAAAATCCCCCTGGACACGTGCCTGTATGACCTGCTCTAGGTGGTCCTGCTCTGGCAGAGGGTTGGACTAGATGATCTTTTGAAGTCCCTTCCAACCTTTTATGTTCTGTGATCATCTAGATGATGAGTTATTCCATAGTAAGACTAGAGACAAATGGCACCTTGTAGTCTAACTTGCCTCCAGTAGCTCTGATCTACACAGAGGAACACACGGATTAGTGGAAGAACTGGAATACTAAAGAACAATAACAGGAGTGCAACCAAGAGGCTATGGTTACTGGAGTAGAACTGCTTGCTGTGAAGTAAACAAATACCACGCAGTTAAAGGACATTGTGCCACACCAACTGGAGGCGTTTGATGAGGGATAAAGCTCAGCTACAGAAAACAAAAAGCAGGCAAAGTTCTCTGTACTCCACTTCTCTCTCAATTCCTCATTAACACTTGCTAACAAGTAACAGGAAAAAAGTAACAGCTGTAATTTCAAAAAGCAGTTCTACTAGATGAACATGGTAATTTGAAGGTCTCTCATTTTCTATTTGTGCCAGTCTTTGCAGAGATTTTTCCCATATGAGAGCAAGCTCAAAACGTGGAGCATTCACACAAAGCATCCAATTTTGCCAGTGTACATTAATACATGATGCAACTGTAGCACTTCCAGCTCTTCAGAAGAAATTGTCATTGACATGAAAATCTGTGACAATAAAACGTGGAAGTACATATTGTGCCCATATTCACTCTCCTCCCTTCCAGAGGAAATACTGAAATCTAGTAGAAAGATCAGAGATCAACTGAAAGAATTTAACATTCCTGTTGCATGGGGATCAACTCCTCTCTTAAATAATCAGTACATCACACAACGTTAGCACAAACTGAAATAAACTGCATATTGGTGCCTTGGGGCCATCAAACTCATCAAATCTTTTTTCCCACTAGCCAAAGATGAAAGTCATTTTATTATTAGAAATACTAGGAAACCACCCCCTAGATTAGAGTCCTCCTGTTTCTCATGTGTGTACAGACTGCCATCAAAACAAAACTTGACACTTTGCCAAAAGAAGGACAAGACCAGGAACAGTTCAAGTAACCACTTTTGTGGTTGAAGTGGTCAGAAGAACTGGCATACCAACACTATAATCAAATTGATCAGATGAACTCCTGGAAAAGAGCCAAGACCAGCTAATCATAAATTAAACGGCTTGAAAGAGATGCAACAATTCCAGAGAAGACAGACAAGACTTATGGGTAGAACTGCAAGCTGAGGTTGAAGAGGCTGTGCAAGTAGTTTTACAAGATGCAGCATGGAACAGCCATGAAAAGAGCAGCCAGGACTCTGTATGGAATGTAAATGCAACAGCAATGTATGCAGTGAAATATGTACACAATTGACAGAGAGGAGGGCTAAAAAGCCACAAAGTGCTTGGATCACAAAGTATCATTAGGCCAAGATTCCACCTGTCGTATTTGTATTTGGGTCTAGTTGGTTTACAATGGGAATAGAAAAGACAGGGAATGAGGGGGAGAGGCCACCTTCCTTCCTGGAAAATAGTTAAATTCCTCACGACTCACTGCTATTGAAACTGAGTTGCTGACAACATCATACAATTAAACTGTTGGGAGACTGATTACAGATAATGATAGCCTTACACCTGAGCTCTGCCTTAAAACATAAATACACACAGGTTTTAGAATGGTGTCTGACTAGCTATGAGCATTACATGTTGAACCCATTAAGAGCACGATTCTGAGAATCTTAAAATCCATTCGAGTTAGTCTATCAAAACCAAACTGTCCTTCCCTTCTTGACATGAGCAGTGAAAAAGATGTCTTAGTTCACCCTGCTGTACTCTGATGCAGTTACATCTACAGATTTAATTGTTCAGCACAACAGTAAAATGATTTTTCTAGTAAATACAGGAAAATATTTGAGACAAGTGCTCAGGTATCACTAGGCCTTTCCAATACATATGTTGGAAGAACACACACTTTACTCATTCATGCAGTTGTAAGAATAAAACATTCAAACAAGAACTTACCAAGGGTTTTTTACAGGGACATTTTTGTTAAAAGAGTGTGTTAAAAGGAATAGGAAGTAAATCAGATGCTGTAAACTTGATGCCTGAATTGAAACAAAAACTTAATTATGAATTTAAAGTGACAGCAATTGTGCAAACAGCATTAAAAACTTGGCTGAGAAAGGGGTGCAAACAAAGAAAATCATTTTAGTGATAGAGTTTTTAAAGATGCTGTATTTCATTAAAATAATCCATAAGGATGTTCAGATCTTTTTCTTCTATTCCCTCCCAATACTAAGGAAGTTCAAGATTTGCATTCAACTCTCCCGTACAGAAACAGAGCATCTTTAAAGAGATAAATCAGCATTAGCTTACTTTTCTGAAAATTCACGTTCAAAATGATGCATGCTCTATTGAAGACAGCAGAGAAAGAGAGAGGACACAAGTTAATCATCTGGTTCTCGTGTCAAAGTAAGAAAAACAGATACCATTAGCTGAAAAGTTAGTATAAAAATCAATACATTCTTATTCACAGACAAAAAGGATAGCAGATTGACCATTTTATATTACATATACAACATATATTGATCAATTCTGCATAACAAACCACAACTTTCTATGCTAAAAGCATTATTATACTTGATGAACAAATACAACACACATGCTTTCAGTTGCACATGCCATAATTCAAGCTTTACAGGATTAAAGTGTATTTAGAGAGATTTAGCAAGAGATCTGCAGAAGGATTAGCCATAGAAAACAAAATCCGTTCAGTTCAAGGAACTCTTCCTGTTGTATTAACACTTGTACTGCACAGGTTGGAGACACTCAAGGAGAGCACTTACTAAAGCATTCAAATTGTCTTACAGAAAGGTGAAGGGCAGAAAAGATGCACCACATGGGTGTCTATGAAACATATGTCGTACGGAAGGATTCAGAACAACTGGCACAGAAAAGACAGCTAAAGTTAAGTACAACTCTTTCACTTTATTCCTGCAGGGAAGCAAAAACGGCATCTTCCAAACTTCCCTCTATTGTGAAAGAGTTCGCAGGTATTTTATGGGCTTCTCGTATTCAGAGAAGGTGCAGTGACATTCTAAGCACCCCATACCACTGTGGTCTGCATCCCTTCTGATCCCAGCCACAGCTCATTGCAGCAAAATAAAATAACTGATTTTCAAGGAAGTAAAGAATTGTGCAAGTGGAAAAAAAAAAAAAAAAAAATCAATCATTCAAGGGAGAAAGTCAAAAACATGGGAAGTTACATTAGAATCACTTGCCACAGTCTAAACAGTGGATTTCAAAAGACATTATTTATCCATATATCTGCAACAAAACCAGCTCAGAACATTCTAGTCGATGAGACAATCCCATGAGAACCTACATCTGCAGCAGACACCTTTCCTCTCAGAGCAGGTCAGTCCTACAGCTGCAGCTGCCCTCAGGAAGGCAGCCGAAGCCAGCCACTGCTTCATCTCTTACTGTGTTTTGCATTGACTTCACCGAGCACCGCTGCAAGCTGAGTCTTTTGTTCACAAAGCACCTCTCAACCTGTGAGAAAACCTCTGAATGAGATTCCTTCCCCAGGGCACATCAGCCTGGAGCCCATTCCCCTGCAGCTGGTGTCGCTGGCTCTGCACATCTCCACACACTACATTGATTTGGTTGGTTACAAGGCGGGACAGGGGCAAGAGCTTCTGTTGGGCACACCTGTCCATCCATGTTAGCCTTCATTTTGGCATGGCATCATATCAGTAAGATGCTTTGAGATGCCACAATTCTAACACAACCAGAAAGACAGACTGAAAGCCTCATTCCCCTTTTGAGAGTCATCTCACCACGTTGATACGCACAAGCAATTTTGGTTTAGAGGTAAATATCCTTAGTAATTACAAGGAAATTGGAAGAAAGAGATACAAGCTATGGATGCATCACCTGTCACAAAGTCCTACCATGGGACCAATGAGTCTTTTGAGTCAGTAATAGACTAACTTGCTTAGAATAGCTAAAACTACAGCATGGCTGGTGGAAAAAAAAAAAAAAGGCCAGCTTTCTCTTAGAACTAGTACCTGAGGTCTTTTCTGTGAATTCTACTCACAGAAACATCTGTGAAATGGTGACACTTGGCTTTGATCCTTTTGAAGGGGTGGAAAGGCATGGGCACACTAATGCACTTCCCCGTGTGAATGCAGGTAGGGCACATGCACCGTGTCAAACGGGCTGATCGCCACAAGTTGTCAGGAGCACGCTGGAAGCCAGGTGACTGATGCACTATGACAATGTGGCTTGAACAACACAGCCAAGTTCTGAGCCCAAACTTGAGCCATTTTTAGCCATTTGAACCATGTCCACACACGTTTATGTGGGGATGCCTGCATCAAGTGCTCAGAACTTGAAAGAGCCTTCAGCCAAGTTCCAACAGGTTCAAGTTAAAACGTAAGTAAAAGGTAGTTTTATTGCAGGAAAAAAAAAAAGTTTTCTAAACATCTGTGCATTTTGGAAACCTAAGATTTTCTTTTGCAATTTTCAGCTACTTCCTTATTAACACATACAGAATTTGAAATAAACCCTCCAGCTACAAGTCAGTACATCCAGAGAGCAGCACTGGTATCGTGCAACACAGCAGCAGTAATTACTTTGTTTAGATTAACTTAGTTAACTTAGAGAAGTTAGTTCATAAAAATATATGCTTGACCATACCTTCAGCTTGAAGGAGAAATGACTAATCTGAATTTCAGCATGACTGATTTGAATTACATCACACAGACTGCATTGTCCTTTGAGAGACCATCCACAGCAAAGACAATTTGATTGCACCGCTTTAGTTAACGAGGTGTGCTGTGTAGGAAGTTCTCAGGACTAGAAATCCCATGGCATGAGTCACCATAACATTTGGCAATGCTATGGACTGTTTCCCCTCTAGAAATGCATTCCATTAACACTTTCTCCTGTTAGTGTTTGCCAATGCTCCCCTCCTAATCTTTCAGGCTGAAGCGCATCTACTATTACCCAATATTCAGATTTGTAATCAAATTTCATGAGCATTTCTGTTGCCCACTCAAGCAGATTCTTCACCACTTCCCACCACCTGTCTTAAACATCATGAAAACTGTCTGCACAGCTACCCAGCAAAATGGAAAACAGAACTGGCCAAAAATAATAAAGATATTATTTTTAACACAAATCAGTCTCTGCCTTGTTTCTACCAGTTCTACTGGTGTTATCAACAGGCTGTAGCAGAACTGGGGAGAGGTATGCAGCCTAAGTCAATGAATTTGTCACACCCAAAATTCCTGAAACTACATCACAGTAGTACAGGTGTAAAGAGACAATACACGGAAACAACAAGGGCTCAACAAACAGTATTTCAGAGTCAACAGACCATTACCATCATAACAAATGCATACGGCAACATGGGGCCTTGAAAGTAACAATGTTGGTAGGACTGGAGTAAGAGAGGCTTTGAAGCACGCACTTGAACTCTATGGGTAAATCATTATTATGTATACCTCAAGAAAGGTTCTTAAATTAAAAAGAACCATATTAAAATGTTCTCTATGGTCCTCAAAAGAGGCTACATGCTCAGGCTGACAGATGATAAATGTCATCTCTGTGTTCCATCCTTGAAAACCTTGGGAATAACATCCACGGCTGAGGGGCTGGAGTTTTGGGGGGAGGAGGCAGGTTTAAAAAAAAAAAAAAAAAGACAAACTAATGAACTAATGATTTGTGAACTTACCTGCTGTAGAGGGCGGAGTGGGTGATGATGGAGATGTTAATGGGGAACTCGCCCCAGAGCCTGCTAAATAAAACAACAGTCTAGTAACTAAAGCTGTGACATTAACATGCAAGCCAGTCAGACAAGACAGACTG
This sequence comes from Merops nubicus, assembly GCF_000691845.1. Classification (NCBI taxonomy): domain Eukaryota; kingdom Metazoa; phylum Chordata; class Aves; order Coraciiformes; family Meropidae; genus Merops; species Merops nubicus. The sequence goes on from NW_008601605.1 coordinate 12,134, forward strand.
CGGGAAACAGGCCAACTTTATTGACCAACCATCCACTCCTGCTTCCACTGGAATCTTGGTAGGATTCCCATTCACAGGAACAGTGTCACTCAGACTCGATCTGAACAGACAGGCTTTACAGTACACAGTATCAGAGGTGGTCCAAACACATAAGAAGTGCACTCAACAGTATTCCTCAATGGGAAACACTTCTTTCCTGTTGCTTAGGCTGTTGGATTTCAGCGTCCAAATTCTGTTCTCCTTAAGAGTTGTGCCACTGCATGGATGGCACCCCATTTCTCCTTCTAAGAGATGATTTTCAGTCAGGTGCTATACTCCACAAGTTACTCCAATATCTGACTAGTCTACAATAGGTTGCTTTTGGACATATTTTAGCCAAGTCAGTCAACTCTGTTAAACTGTGCAGTAATAACAACTTTTCCTTTAAAAACCTATCAAAGGCTCTATTGTTTTAGAATTTGGCACTGAAGCAGCACTTAAACAGATAATTTTCTTCATTCATCTTAACACCTTACTACAGACCACAAATCACCACAGAGCTTCTTCCTGAAGGCTGCATTACCAAATGGCCCAAATAACAGACATCATTATTATTCCACTCAAATATCAAACAGAATGAAGAGAGAGTTATTTATTTATTTATTTTTAGGAATGGGCCACAGAAGAGAGGATACTTTGCTTTAAATTAGGCAGCTGAAAATCTAATATTGCCAATATTTTTAAGCCTTCATTTTATCTGTTACTAAGTACACAAACCAGCGGTGTCAGGCTTTGGTAGCCCAATGTGTAAAGTGGTGGTGACCCTCAATCTTTTAAGCCAGAAAATGACAGCAACAAAACCTCTGACAGAGCAGTGTAGAAGCAAGCTTTTCTCTCTGTAGTTACCTGAGTTATTTGAGTTGCTGTACTTTGCTGAATGTTCTTCCCCACTTTCATAGGCAGAGCGTTTTGACTTCTTTAAAATGGAACAGAAGAAACAGAAGATGGGAATGAACAATCCTTATCTTGAAAAGTGATTAAACAGACACACAGGTTTGTTACATCCATCCACTGTATCACACAAGGCTTATCAATGCCCAGCATCCCTCTTCCCCACACCCAAGATGTGCTGCTATGATGACAACAGGAGCAAGGCTGTTCTGTGCTCAGATATCTCCAGGCAAGCAACAGGGGCAACTCTAACCACAATGGAAAGGCAGAAAACTGACCCACCAAAAAAAGAAGAGAAACACAGAACAGTGTGTTGCAGGAGCAGACTAAAAAAGGCTCGAATACCCTCAGCAGGAAGCAGCACAGGTTGTCACCTGTGTATGACACATTAACCAAGATTATTTTCATGCAGCAACCCCAAACAGGTTAAACCAATATGCAAGTTAGCTACTACTGCAACTTCAAACTTAAGAAGTTTATTACTTAGCTACAGAATTGAAAACAAGGACGTAGTACAGAAAAACACTGAACAGAATAGAGCAGTGCACCTGTGGCTGTGCATGCTAAACATTCAAAAAAACCACACATCTTCTGTGTGAACAAACCAGTTAAAGATTCCTTACTTTTCGGGCTAAGATCTTCCTTTTCTTTTTTTCTTCTTCAGAGCCATGATGAGACTGAGCTCTTGTCAGCCTTCTGTGCTGGTGGATCTTCAAAAATGAAGGGAAAACCAGAAAAAGACTCTGTTAAGATCTTAAACGTTCACAGACAAAATCTGTGTTTCAGGTACAAGAAAAAACACTTAAGTCATTTTGCATGTTTATTTTTCTTTTTTTTTTTTTTAATTTTATTTTTTATCTTTACCATTGCTTGTAAAGGATGGAGCCTCATACTGCAGTTAAAATGACCCTTCAACTTAGGAGCCACTGCCTGTGATGCAGCGTCACTTAAAACACTGAAATGCCATCCAGTGAACAGCTGTTCTACAACTCCTCATACTGCATTTTTGGGAAAACAGAACTGCTGAAGAAAGCCTTTGTTACTCAAAATCGCTTTTGAGTAAAAACTCAGTTTTCCCATTTAAAAGTGGTAAGAGGAACTAGCATGTCTGTAGGAAATATAGTAAAGAAATGCAGATATTACCAATTTCTGTTCTTCTGTTAATCGCTTTTCTATGCATTCCTTGGAGGTTTTCAATGCCTCTTTTAGCTTAGTGGGAATCTAATACAGAATAGAGAAAAAAATCATAGCACAATATGGGATAAAGCACAACTTCACTGCTCAAAACTCACCATTCATCTGATCATGTTGCTCACCTAAAGCCTCAAGTTCTGACACGATGCCCTTAGTGAAGGAGAAGACTCTAGATGCACATTTTCCCCTCCAAACCCAGCTACACATCTAACAGCAGGGACAAAAAACTGCCAAACTTGGTGCACCAAAATCCCGAAGAAGAGATACTCTAATGACAGGGACTGCTCTTTGATACTCCAGTCACATCCCCAAACTGCCATGAGGCTGACAACACAAGACACAGGGCACATGCTCTCCACAAGTGCTCTGGGGCAGGTCCCCCATGGGAGCAGATGTGGCTTCCCAGAAGTCCCAGCTCTGCAGTGATGGAGCTGGCAACAACGTACTGATGGTCTCACCTAGCAAAATCAGTTTCTACAGGTTTTAGCAATTTGTTTCTTCTCACTGCAGGGGACCCACAGTACTTAGCAGCCTCTCAGATAGAGCTCCATCGTCAGTCATGCAAATGAGCTCCAGGACAGGAACGGCCTTAAACACCCATGAGTCACTTGTGGCACCCTTCTGATCAGTGACATAACACTCTTAGGTACAAGTCAACAAAGGAATACGAATACTGATGGCAACTGCTGTAAAAACAAATACACTCAGCTCTCCTCTACCCTATCTGTCAATTAATGGATAGCTACCCAAAACCCAACACTTCCACAAACATCAGCAAATCACTGTTCAACTCTACCTTAAACTGTGGTTTCTCAGAGTTTGTTAGCAGGACGTCACTGAATAATCTGTGAGTGGATGAAAAAGAAAATGAGAGATTAGCAGCATCCAGCCCTCAGAATGCAGCCAGTGGCAGAGTGAGCAAGACTGAAATATTTGGAAGCTGACAGAACATCTACAATTACTAAAGGTAGAGAAGGGTTCCCCCAGAAAAGAATGCCTTTTAAGGAAAATGATATGGATTCTTTAATGACAAAACATTACCAGGGACTTCATTTAAAATTTTGCCTAGACAAAATCGTTGCTGTTTTCAGGAAGAGAGCACAACTATTGTTTTAGCATTAACAAGAACCATGTGAAAGATCAATGAGTGAATATAACCATTTGGAAAGGTCTGCATTCTTGTCTGTACTCTGGCAAAGGCAACTAAAGCAAGTATTCTAATATTTTTGCTCTCCCTTGTATGGTATTAGCAGCAACAGCAGAAATGATTAATCCTTTTCCATACAAAACAGACACTAGAGGGCAATGGTAGTCTGAAAATAAACTGGTTAGTCCATTTCAAGATATTTTGCTCTGGAGAATATACTAGAAAACTGTCCCAGAAAGAGATCTCAGCCCTGGCTCTGAGATAAATATACCAGAGATCTTTTATTGACAGTGTAAAATTCCCCATGGAAAGCTGTCATAGGCCTATACTAGATAAAACAAATTCAAGTCTAGAATCAAGTTTATAAGAATAGTATTCCATGAAAAATTCAGAAATAAAGCAATGTTAAAAGACTTTTTAGAAAACCCAAGAAAGTTCACCCTTGTTTACAAGGCATTTTTTCTGACCTTGCCAAGTCAAGCAAGCTCATTATAGCTTATATGGCTAAAATAAATAATAAAGCTTAATAACTATTTAAATTACATTAATTGCTTTAAATTACATTAATTGCATTGCATGTCTACATAGACACTTTTGTGATGAGTACTGGTATGAGGAGAATGCAGTAAAATATCACAGAGTGTATCATACTATCCTATATATCAGACACAGCTGGGCAAGGATTGTTTGTTCAACACCTTTTTAAGACCCGTATATTCCTCTATTCACAGAGTTTTCTTATAGTATTTCTCCCCTGCTTACATTCTTCTCACTACCTCCCACCTCCTTGAAGAAGGGAGGAGTAGAAGGAACTGAAGGCTGAGACAAGCCTGCAGTGGCTCTTCCCAAGCAGGAATCTTGGAGCATGCTCTAAATGTATTGCAGGCTTTACGCTGCGAGATCAGACCACATTTAAGGATGGGCAATCTGTAATTTCTAAGTTTGGGACTCTGGAACCCCATATTAAGAATAAAAACATAAAAGAGCCTCCCACCAGGAACTGTAGCTCTACGCTCAGCACACTGGTGACATGTTGCAGCACAGCGACAGCAATTTCCCTGGTGATATTGACTCCTAATTGCAGGCAGGGTGGCACTGCAGACAGGTATGATGATCTCCACCTCAGTCATGCACTGACACTGCTCCCTTTCTGCATCCCAGTCTTGCCCCATACCTGCCCTTACCACCTCACTGCATCACCAGGAGGACAGCCTGTAAGGAAATTTATTCTGTCTATGCTTTGGAGAATTGCTAAACCAGCCCTGCAAGAAACCAGCCAGAACTTCTACACACCATTTCATGCCCAGACCTAGTCTAAATGTCACTGCTGAGCAAAGCAAGAGATCTATTTAGCTGCTTGTAAGTAAACCAATGGCAAAATCTACTGAAGTAGGTCTGAAGAGGACATGCAAAGAGACTTCTTATTGTAAAGGCTTTAAAACAACCTGCATATGATCTTAGTCATGCTTGCACTGCTTTAATAGCTGGATCAGTTTAAACCACAGTGCCATGCTAAATAAAATGCATTCATAACACACCAAGAGACAAAGAAATGTGAGTATGATAGGTGCTCATTTAACAAGGGATGGGTTCTATAAACCCTATCAATTTTAAAGCTTCATTTGGGATCCATTATACACCCCTCAGAACAATGGGCAAACCTTTTTAAAGGGGAACAAGAGCAAGAAGATTCTTCCTCCTAACATAATTAAAAACATAGCTACGAGTATAAAACCAGTAAGACAAGACTTACGGCATCTGTAAGAGCCGTGCAGCAGTTGGCATCCCATTCTTCATAGCTTCACAGGTCAGAATGGATTCCAACACAGACACTACCACAGAAAATAAGAATGAAAACATTTTTGCACAGCAGGATAGCAAATGATTTAGAATGAACTTCTGGCATTGCTGTGTGATGTTCCCCTAAGTATTGCTTCAACTAAACAGTGCTGAAGCTGTGTGGCATGTGGTTTTTATTATAATGTTACTTTTACACATGCAAACTTTTTAAGAATGTTAGACACAAAGTGGGGGAATCCAAACATCTGTGTACTGATTACACACTGCTTTATCGTTCAGTTTAAAAAGAATAAAAGTTTTATTTATATGTTACATATACTTCAGGAAGAACACATTTTCTATTTTTTTAAATTCCTAACTAATTCTTTCCAGTCACAGGCTGCAAATAACACAGCACTTCAGCTTAGGTAAAAGGTAGGAGTAGCCAGGGAGCAGACATTTTCTGGATTGTATACTAACCAACAAACACCGACGGTGCAGGGGGGAAGCTGTCTACTGGAACTGTATCTGGGGGTCTTCCATATGTCATTTCATACAGTAAGTGTCCAAAGCAATATACATCAACACTTTCTAAAGTCTGTGGAGGAACACAAAAAATGAAAATGCAGCTTGCTAGAACTAATCAGTTCTCGACAACTGATGTGAAAATGTGTGACAGGCCATTAAAGAAAAAGAGTGGTCTTGCATTTGAAGATAGAAAAGAGGAACCATTAAGACAATTCCTAACCACAACCATTTCCCTGCATAACTTTAGCTCAGAAAAAATTCTCTTGCCTCAAGCTAAAGAAGCTACTGCTGTCTTTCTGTACATGATGATACAAAGAGGATGGCAGTATGTTCTGTAAAAACATGTAAAGTAGTAAAATCTTTCCATCTACAGCAGTTTAGAGAGCCATACATTGATATAAATCACCACCAACCATATTTTCCTAGCTAAGGCAAATAGCAAAGAATGAGATTCATAATATGACCACTTTACAGTCACTTTACAGGGAGGTAGAAAAAAAAAGACAGTAAAAATGCATACCAAACAAACCTAGGAGGGTCTCTTTCACTCCTCCATAGGTCTGTACAAGCTGTGCACACGTGCTAAGCTCCCAGACAGCATATTTCCAAGATCTTTGAATCATGTTTAAGCAGAAATGGCTCCTTACTGGAAAAGGCTGGGTACTAGCAGCCTTGGACTAACCATGAACTTTTGATTGTTTCATTGACAACACTGTAGAACTTGTTTAGCAAGGTCAGCAAGTAGCTGTCTCATGATGCTGTACGGAATTTATTACAATGGCTACTTAAAAGGCAGGGCAAGCTGCTGGCTAAAAGACTATCACTGCAACAAGGCAAATTTGGTTTTATATTTTTGTAGGAAGATAATATTTTGCTTTGCAAGGCAGCAGTTAAAAGACACCCTTCAAACGAATAAAACCATTTTTTAATAGCTTGACATCTGCAAGCATCTAATAATTTTTCACAGTATCCACCAAAGAGAAGGCTGAATACTATGTCCAGCTATAAGATCAACTAATAAGCTATGCTCATTGTACAGGTATACAAGTGAAAAAACGTGGTAGACAATATGCACATTCCTATGAAATACAAGACCAGGGTGGAAGGAGATGTTAAAACAACTGCAGTTTACCTTGTGCCAGCACTGCTCTCATGAAAACATTCACATGCACTCCCCTCCTACCTGCTTAATTTTGGCCTCAGCCTCATTCCAGCGTGCTGCAACAAAAGTTCTGTGCAGCCAGACAGTGATTTAGAGGAAGCAGAAAAAGGATTTGATGCATAAAAGCTCAGATTTAAGAAAGAGGATTGAGAGACTTTTTTCTTCCCATTCTACTCAGCTCTCTACAAACAGCAGTTTAGGATAAAGGGATACATAAGAATCAGCAGAATTAATTGTCTGAATCTTACATTAATTTTCCGAAACTGTGAGAAGTATGATCGATAAAATGATGGAAGTCCCAACAAGGAATTTTCTAGATCCAGTAACTTGCAGGTGTCCCCATCCAACATCACATTGGCAGAGTGAAGATGGCCGTAAGGAAATCCTTTCTCATGCAAGAATTTTAATGTCTGAAAAAAATCCAATACAGTCCTGTCAGGAGATGCTCTGATGATCTCAAGATCTTAAATGCTCCAATACTAAAGCAGATACATAATAAATGAGGCCTCCATTTGGAATGCTTGCTCAACTTGATCTTCTAACTACATCATCTTTGCCTGACTGTTCATTTCCATTTCACTGGTAACACTTCTAACGAAACAAACATTTGATGCTGATCCTCAAAGCAGGCTTAAAAATACCTCCTGAAGAGAACTGGAAACTAAAATTCATAATTCTACTGAATATTATACTTTGAATAAAAATTAAAAAAAAAAAAAAAAAAAAAAAAAAAAACGAATTTATGACACATGTTCTGCAGGCTCTGTATTACTTCTCTCCCTTTTTCCCCACAAGGGAAAAAATACATCTCTCCCACTTAAGCTCCACACACACCAACTGCCTTTATTTTATTTTTTTTTTTTTTTTTGTCAGAAATGGCCTCACACAGATATCTAAATTCATCTCCCAGCAGCTAATCTTAATTTACATTTAGCTTTGAAATCTGCTGCTGAAATAAAGCTTGTGTGCACAAAAGTTTGTCTATATTTTTTCTAGTTAAACCTATTGGCTTAAAAAAAAAAAAAAAAAAGCTGGTAAATATAGAGAAAAATATACCTCTAATATTTGCCTTCCGTATGTTTTTATTTGCTGAAGTTCAAGACCTTGAATTTTTTTAGGATTGCAATACTTTTTCAGGAATGGGTCTTTTGGCTTTGCCTTTAAAAGAAAAACACACATTAAGTATTATGCACAGAAAAGCCAGTAACTGTCTTAGTTTCCTTAGCAATAGATGGTAAACAGTTTTATAAAAGGCAGACTAAGGTCATTCCAGCAAACGTTCTACCATTTATGTTGGGGGCATGGACGAGATATTACCTTATAAATAAGGTCCTTTAGTGTCCCTTTTTCACTGAATGGTCTAATAACCAGCGCTGAAGACTCATTGGCTGTGGCAAAAGTGATTTTGTAAATATAGGGATGCTGCCAAAAGAAGAAATTGTAGGTAAGTTTTAGATAACAGATTCTGTAATTCATTTTTGCTCAATTCACAAGTAAGAAAAGATCTGTCTGAACTGTATAGCTAAAGTAATAAAGTGGATTTTGGCAGTGAGATTTGTTCAATTTATTCAATCTTAACCTGGAGTAAATGCAAAGAAAACTTCATAAGGACATTGTTCAATTTTTACATAAATTAAAAAAAAAAAATAAAAAATCTACTATCTTAGCAAAACAGACCAGCAGCTTAGATAAATGAAGAATCCAGCCCAACTTCCACTTATACATGAGGAGCTGTACTGCAGGTTTAAGTCACGCTAAGCTAATAAAATCATTCACTGCTTTATACAACAATGGCACAGAAGGGAACTCAGCATTGATAGCTGTCATAACAGTTTTATGCCTTCAGAAATTATTATAGCAACTTTCTGCAAATCTGTGAAACCAGATGAGACAGCATAGTTGGAAATAAATTGTACATGCAACACATACATGAATTGAAATTGCTAGCTAGAAAAAGACCCCTTGTTCATGTCTTATTTTAATATATCAGTTTCAGTCTGGTTTGAGGGCTGAGAATCTAAGGATTTCAACCTCTTCTGCTTTGTGTATCTGCTGAGTTCCAAGAGTGCACAGAGGTTTACCAGTTTAAGCATCATCCTTTTCACCCTGTCACTCATATGCTTAACATCCTTAAAAAGAAACTCCTTTTGGAGTCATATGCCATTTTGTCAGACAGAGACACTTACTGGATTTATAACACAGCATTGCACAGGAGCTTGAATTGTACACCCTCCATTGTACCTCTACTAAGATAGCCCTGTCAAGTTCAAAGAACTGAAAAAATAATGACACTCATTCCACTGCCTTATCCACTGCTGCCTGAGAATATCCCCAGCACATGGGCTAACAATTACTCCCAGACAGCACTATCCTAACAACCTAAAAGTGTTGAGGAGCTGAAATAAGAGTCTGTGATCTTGCAGTACTGCACAAAAGGAAAAAAATACAATTAACCACAACTCTGAATCTCCTGTAATAATCCTGCAGGATTATTATTTGTGCTGAGAGCATGTTACCACATGTGTGGGAAATGTAATTAAAGCACAAGCATGTCTTTAAATGAAAGCAACTCTAAAATTACAAACTGTGTCTACTAGGCTACATGTGCTTTTGCAAGATCACTCCTTGACAAGCACAATTAAAAAGTATTCAAGTAATACTCACAGAACAGGAAGAAAGAAGTTTCACAGCATACTGTAAGTCTTTGTCAGACAAGTATTTATCAGGGCCAAGATCAGCCTGGAAATAAATAGGAAAAGAATGGCATCATAATAGATGTTGCATTCCATGAACAAAATGTGATCTACATTCTGCTCACAAATTAAGAAAGGTACTTGCAGGTACATTTTGAAAAGCAAGAAAGGAAATTACACATAGAGAATGAAGCTTGAAGAGGCTGAACAAGGCCACGGTTTTACAATGCAAAGCATCAGACCATAGATGAGTATCATTGCCTCCTTTCTCCCTCATATCTGATGTGCATTACTACTACTGAATGAACTCTGCCAACCCCAAACTTGTACATTGTGAACTGATAATGCTTAAACCTGCACCTTCTTCATCTACAGCAAAACCACCTTCCCTCCTACTGCAGACTGCTCGCCAGTGAAGTCTCACAGAGAGCTATGCTCATATAATTATGAGGGCAGCACATAGCAACACAGGAGCATAAGCAAGTGTTTAGTAACAACAGATTGTCTGGTGTCAATACAAATCTACCTTAAAGGAGCAATTCATGCCTCTCTCACCTATCAGTTTGTCAGCACAACTAAAGATCTGAGTAAGAAAACCTACCACTTTAAAAAGGGTCATCTTCTTCTTTTCAGTGAGCAATTTTATAGTCCAGTCAACATCTAAATCATTACAACTAAAGAAACCTGAGGGGCAGGAAGGGGAACAAATGACCAGGCACAAACTTGCAAACCAGATTTGCCCCAGAGGAAAGAAATACAAGAAGTTCCCACACTACACATCCAACTAAGGGCTCTTTCAAAGCCTGAGCCCTTAAGTTTATCTCTCTGTCACTCACGCATGGCAGTCAATATAAATGAAATAAGCCAGGTTCATTAAGAAAGACTTGAGTATGAGATGAAAACATATATACCCAGCTTAACACTAGCCGTTCCTTTGGTTGATTCTTAATCTTCATTAAGAAATATTTCTTACGTATTCTCCAACCTACAAAAAAAAGAGTCAGCAGCAGCTTTAATTAAACACTACTAAATCACACAGCTTACAGGCAGGACAAGGTCTGTAACCAAAGACAGTACTGTAATCTTAGGACAACTTGTATCACTGGAAAAAATCTGACCAGTTTTCATGCATACATCCTCCTCTTACCTATATCTTTTAACGGTTCTACCACTTCCCACTTTGGCTCTGATCGGAAG